>NC_060254.1:76159678-76465132 GCF_921293095.1 Ischnura elegans | reverse complement strand
TTATTCAGAACGATGGAGTAGCAGGGATGGGGAATAATGGAAGGGATTTAGGTGGAGACCCTTGGGTAGGGGTTTTTGCCCCGAAGGGACATAGAATCTGCGTCCAACCGTTGACCCTCTCTCTGTCATGCGGTTGACTTGTCCGGGAACCAAAAGGACTGTCAGTCAATTAATTGGCCTTTACAGATCAAACGGAAAATTAATGAAGACCATTGAAGATTATTTGTAAGGCAACGGGAGGTAAATTAAGTGCCGGCAGTTAATATTCGTACAAAATGGATTTATTGTACGCATTTTAGGTTTATAGATAAGAGCCCCGTCGAAAAAGGTTTCTCTATACTAAAGTGAGCGTAGTTAGTAATGCCAGAGTAGATTTTTATGAGCTATGTATCAAAAGAGAAAGTCATTGTGTGTTCTTGGGCTACGGTTTTTATGATAAAGATATCATAGAAAGTAATTGTCAAAAATGGTTAGTCTAGTTATAATGTCGTCAGGTGGTTACACTCCTGTGATACCTTAAATATCTTTCAACCGGGAACAAAGTGTCGTTATTTGTTGATATTGCTTACTGGTTCATGCTTACTTCGTTACAGAGCTTTCTCGTCTGAGTTAAAGTAATTTTAGTTATTGCATAAACTCACGTACAATTAGAAAATACATCATTCACGCTAGGGACATAGAGGAAAGGATAATGTCTCAGATGGAGGTGTTGATGACAAGCCCTTTCCAACCCAGAGATAATTCCTTGGAGAAATCAAATTGCAAGATTTTTCATTTTGGAAGCTTGAAAATTTTGCACTCAATCATGATTAGCGTTGCAGCTAAATATTTCGTCATTAAGCTTTACACCAGTGAATAATACGTACTTTACATATTTCCGAAATATAGGTGAACATTTTTACATTTCTGATGTTGCTCAGAAGCAACACTGGGTTAAAATGGATTAAGAAAGAGCTGTAGGAGCTGAGGATTTCGTTTGGAAGCGGAAGGGATAACGGTAGATTAAGGCTATACTCAACCTAGCCTTGATCTCGTCAAGGAAAACGCTGAGTGTTGATATTAAAATTCTTCCCAAGCCTCAGGTTCATGTTGGAGTTCATTTCATTACCTCATCGTATATTTAACTCGAAGTAATCGTAATAGCTCTATCGTAACAGTTATTCTCAACTCATATAAACGTGCTAAAAACATTATTCACCCTGAAATCATAGATAAAGGGAGATTTATACTAGTAGGAGATGGTAATGAGAAAGAAAGAGTTCTAGGAGGATGAGGAGTTTTTTTTTTGTTTGCAATTGAGAAAAATATGAGTATCTCCACAGTTGGAGTAATTCTCAACTCTTGTGAAAATGCTAAAAAGCATTATTCACCCTGCTATCTTAAATGTAGGTCACATGATGGTAGGGGGAGATGCTAATGATCAAGAATGAGGACTTGGAAAATGGAAAATTCGGCTGGTTTGCAAGCGGTAAAGTTGGCAGTAGATGAAGTCCACACTGAAATAAGCTAAAGTCTGCAACCTTGGGTTCGCCCGTGAAAACAATGAGAGTTAAGTTTTCGTATTTCCCTAGCCTATAGTTCATATTGAACTTCTTTTTATACGACGACGATCCTGAATTTTCACCGGGTTGTATACCCGTGGATGGTGTAGCTGCCGGTAAATATTTATACCACCTCTTCAGCGGCGATTATTATTCGCAAAGTGCGTACGCGGGACAATTATGACAAAACGAGTGTGTATGGGACCAGTGTAACCTTTCCAGTGCTAGTGAAGGAGAATAAAAAAGACAGGCTTCTAGTAAGCGCGTGCAAAGCACTCTAATACTCTTTTTCGTAGCATCGTCTTCTCGTAACATGAAGTAATTTAAATAGCTCCTTCTTAAGAGTTTAAAATGTGTGTGCATGTATTATTATTATGTCTCCTTTATTACAAGCGAATTTAGGACTATCTTACTCTTTACTTGTTTGACTATCAAATACATCCATGCCTCAGATGGTAGTAAATGCACCCTGCCATGGATCGAATCCGCGACATTTAAGTTGGCAGACGGGGACATTACCCCTACGCCACCTTGGCCGATAATGATAAATTAAAGGACATATACAGTAGAGGGGGATGGTAATGATCAAGAATGAGTTCTGGGAAAATGGAGAGTTCGGCTGGTTTGCAAGCGGTAAAGTTGGCAGTGGATGAAGTCCACACTCAAAGTTAGCTCAAGTCCACAGCCTTGGGCTCGTCAGGGGAAACGGAATAGGTGATGTTGACGGAGAGTTTGAGTTTCCTTCTACTTTGTTTGCCCACCCCCTCTCTCCTCCGAAGGAATGGTCCCCATGGTTTCCTTTTGAAAGCCTCCAGTTCTCGGAACTTCATCGCGAAATTTCTTTCTCTCACATCCATATGCAATTATGCCTCTGTCTGAGTCAACCCTCAAACGAACACAAAATCTCAGATGTGAAGTGGCTTTAATATTGAATTCTTGTCCTCTGGCTCCGTTTAATAATTTTGGACAGGTTGAGTACGAGTGTATTACGAACCTGAGTGCAAGAGTACCTTCTTTGAGGGTGTAAAATTATCGGGGTGGGAAGTACAAGGGCCGTTTTTTTTAAGGTCCGATGAGCCATGAACAGAAGAGGAAATGATTGATTAAAAATTATTTCATAGGTAAATACTGAGAACTCTTGTGGTGTCCTTTCGACGTTATTGCCTCGGCGATTGAGGAATTCTTCATGCTTGCGGACAAGCTTTACTATACCTTTTTCAACGGATGTTGACGCCAATGACGTTCAATGAATTTTGTCTATGTACTGAAACTCATCGCCCGTTTGAAAATGCTTCCCTCCTAGCCACTTCTTGTTATACAGAGCAATTTCTCTTACTTTAAGTGCAATGTAATCGTTTGTATTTTGTTTATTTATTTTATTATTCCGCTGTGTTTATTTTTTTCTTAACGTATTGTTGAAGTTGTTGATTGATATCTTCATTTAAGAAGGACGTTCTCCATCTTGTTCCTGATTAAGTATTATTAAAATTGATCAACTTAAATATCCTGTCGTCTTAATACACCTAAGAAAATCAAGATTTCTTCATTTTAGTGTCAAGATGGAACTCACACGGCATTATGTCGACATTGCACGGCGGGTGATCGAATATGTCCCACTGAAATTGCTCAAGGAGCAGTTGGGCTGCATCAGCGCTGAGATGACGGGCGTTGTCATGGTTGAGAACACTTCCAGAAGTCACCATGTCTTTCCTTCTGTTTTGTTTGTTTTGTTTCATCCTAAAATTCCCACCTCTTCGGAATCCCTTGAGAAAGCGACCAGCATCGGTCGGGAAACGTTGGGGCCACCCAAAAATTGGCGCGGCGACATAGCCCAAAAATGTTTATTCAACATAACGAGTACCCACGAAAGTTTTAACGAAGAATTGAATGCCGCTGTTTGTATGATTGAATGAATTATTCGCGAGGGCATGACCGGGGTATGCGTTGATATACCATCATTTATAAATAATTCACACCTCCTTCTTCCTTGGCGCTACAACCCTTTTGTTAGCTTTGGCCTCCATTGCATTTTTCCTCCATTCCTCTCTCTTGGCAGTCTTATTTCTCCATCGTCTTACCATCAAAGTGGCCAGGTCTGCTTCCACTTCGTCTTGCCATTTTAGGCGTGGACGTCCTCTTCTTTTTATATTGAATTATTTTCCCTCCCAAACTCTTTTGGCCACTTACTCCTTTGGCAAATTGATTCTAATCGAATTTACCATCCATCTGATTCTTTGTGACTTGAAAAATCTCGCAATGTCTTGACCTTCTATGATGTCGTCGAGTTCTTCAAAGCATTGTCGTCGAAAAACTCAGTTTTCTTGTATGGGTCCATACATTTTCCTTAGGATATTTAGGAAGTATCCTAAGGAAACTGGCGTAGTATTTTTAGTAGTAAAGTATTTTTCGTACCTAATCGACTCGTGTGTAATATTATGGTGTGTCCTGAAGAGAAAAAAATAGGCCCTAGAAGTTGTTTTAAGTTGAAAATGAGATGGGTCCAAACATTTTCCTTGGGATACTTCTCTCTAAACATCGTGCGTGCGCACCTGCTGTTCATTATGTCCAGTATTATTCGTGCATATCCGATTCGTGTATAGTATCATGGAGTATCATAAAGAGTAGAGCATAGGGCCTAAACATTTTTTAGAGTTGTAATAGTCCTCCTTGGTGCATATGAAGCAGGAGGCCCGCCTCCCGGCCTCCGAAATGAGAATCTGTCTACGCCACTGGTCGATCACCTTACTGCTTTGGTTCCGTGGAAGGTATGCTGCGATAAATATCCTATGGATTTTTCCGCGAGGCCATTCAAGGACGATATCAAAATACACCGTCGGCGGCTTTCATGTTCCACTTGTGAAACGTAATTTTTACTTCATCTTTGCAAAATTCTATTTTCGTCCCTCTACTCTATTGCGAACAGAACAGCGCCAGGGTCTGAAGAATGCTTTAACTGAATTAGAACGTGGTGAAATTTATATGGTATTAAAGGAGAATTTCCGATTGGAATACGTAGACACTTCCTACCAAAAATTGAGATGAGTTAGAGGAATTAACATGTATGCATGGAGGAAATTATTGATAGTTTCAATATACAACATTAATAAAAATAATGCTTACACACAGGTGTGAGTGGAATGGATATCCGCGATAACCATTCTTTGAATAATGAATGGGAATGCCCTGATAGTTGGAATTAATACATCCCTTACATCAGTTGAAGTGATACTTAATGTTTACGACGGCTGCTTCGTTATATGGCGACATCTTCGTTGTATCTTATGATATTTAATCTTCAGTGGCGTTTGAATTTATTCTTTTCTCTTATCTAAAAATAAATATTATTTTTCATTTTATTTTAGCTTCTTCTCCGACCCATAAATCCGAGTAATCAGAGTAATTTTACTATTTCGGCGTGGAATTTAATGAAGTTTGTTTTAGTATAAATTGTTTATAATTTAATTGGATACTTGATACGTGAAATTTTTCTTCTCTCGTGCTCTTCTTCAGATCTACGCTAACTATCCTTTTGATCTTCATAGTTATTTTATAACACCACATTTCTAAAACTTGGTTACGAAAAACGTAGGAATGATAATGAGTTTAGATCGATGCTGCTGGACGCGTTGATTGGCTTTGAGAGCGAATCCTTACCATTATGCGATGCTAGTAGCGGGAGTGTAACACGTGAAAGGCGGGTAGCCTCGATTTTTCTCCCTCCGACTGGAAACCCAATTACGCATGTACGCTCAGTACGTCTTCCGTAGTATCGGATTTATGGCTCCACGGGCAGCACTAATGGGCCACCGTCTGGCACAGAAACATCGATCGAGACGAGCACATAATGTCATATTCTCGCAGCCCGACGTGGATTTGGATCATGGATATCCGGAAGGTCAAACCTTCAACTGAAGAACATGCGAGGGCCAATCAAATTAGCGAACGGGAGGGAAGAATATTCGCCCCGTCTGGATGTCTGAGAGTTCCGAAAAATGTAGTCTAATTATTAAATGAAATTCAGGCTTGTTTAAATTTTTAGTTGATTGGTGTAGGTGCTCTTTGTTTTCCGTGAGACTTATTTCCGCGAAATAAGTCACATACGTAATTTATGCACTTTATAACGTTGATATTTTGCCTGTGCACGGGCGGATCCAGGATGGGGATAAGGGGGGGCCAAGTGGAGGGGTAACCTCCCAGCAGCAGAGGGGGTCCGAACACAATTACCATTCTATCAAGTGTAAATTGGATACCCAAGGGGGGGCCCCTCTCTGTATACGCCCCTGGGTTGTAACATACCAAAAGGATATGAAGTAGGTTCTAAGCTTAGAGATTATTTGTATTTCAAATCGTTTAAGCAGGTATATCGGAAAATATAACTAAATACTTCTGTACAGAGTGTCAACCTCTAAAAATTTCGATTTTATCTAGTGTGTGTCAATCGCCCGCCCCCCGCATAGATCCGCCAATACCTTTGCATTATAATTTGACAATGCGTAAGAGGTCCAACTATTAATGCTTTCGCCCGCGTGATTAGATGAATAGGGTGAAGAGTATACTCACAATATATATCCGATAGAACAACTTTTCCTCGACCCATGTAACAGCTATATTCTCACAGAGGATATTTTTATTACTGTTCTGCAAAATGTTTATGATTAAATGTGTTTATTGTAAATGGGATAGCGACTAGGTAGAAATTAAATGCATATTAACGATTCTTCTTGTTCTGTAGATAACTTTCCATTTATCCGCGACAATTTTGCATGGCTTTTGTGTTACTGTATAATTTGCGGAATAACTTTGCGGGTGACTCCCGTAAAATAATCACTGTGGCTAGTCACGCTATACATAAATTTGCTTTATGATTCGTTGAAAATTCTTCATAAAAAATTCGCAATCGAACATCTAATGGCGTATTATGGACCGAATTAATATGATAGTGATTGGGTAATCACAAGGAGGATGGAGGCTCGAGCCTCATAATGCCAGAGGAGGTGGCTCAAGATTACTACTTTTTCAGGGAGGGAGGGAAGTGGGAATCTAGATATTTTTACGCGAGTAGCTTGAGAAGTACGCAAAGGATTGAAAAACGGTTAAAACACGGGTCCATATTTCTTTTTTAGCTCTACCGAAAATTTGCAATTTAAAAATGGCCATAGGGTCCATCGCGGGACAAAGCAACTAAGTGGGATCTTATATTTTACTCTGCGTCATTAATGATCACTTATCTCTTCTTTCTGCATGTCTGTCGGCTTCATAGCAGGGGCAGCTGGGCCCAGTGAAACTCCCACCCTGCCAGTACTCATCATCAAAGAAATTGTCGCCCAAAACCATGGGTGCCAACGTGACTACCATTGCTGATCCAAGAGATGCCTTGAGAGCAATCGAGAATAGATACCTTGCAGAGTGACGCGGAGAGCATCATATTAGAACCCCAATACTTTTCCAGTTCCGACAGAAACGATTAATTAAGAGAGATATATTTCGCTGAACGGATAGGCATGGGAATTCGTTTTTCTCCCGAACCATATAGGACTTCAATAAATGCTGGGAGTAATGTTGTTGGAGAATTTATTTTACTACGTTTTATTATACCCGCTTTCTTGTTTGTCCTTCCGGGAAAAATTTTGCAACTCAAATTTCGACCACTTCCTGATTACCTGTAGCGCTGAAATTTACAACATAGGTCAGAACTGGATGACAATGCAATTTTCTTACCCATTTACTACGATCGAAAAAGTATTTAGTGAAATATTTAGAAATAAAAATTTAATCTGGAGTTCCAAAAATGGTCATCAAAATGAAAGCGCTGCAATCATTATAGCTGTATTTAACTGACTGAAGGACGTAACCACAACAACATCTTACGTAGCTTAGTTGTTATAGCATGCGAATGCCGCGATGAGCAGTCTCGGATTCGGACTCTCAGCCTTTTTTTAATTCATATTTTTAATGTCTCTAATAGAGGTGTATTTAAGTGTCTAAAACGATTGTCTATAACGAATAACGTGGTGCGCATGAGAGATTATAAAATTAATAATTGCTGGTCAATATATATCAGTTTTGTCTCCTAGCGAAAGCGAATTTAATGTTGCATGAGCACCACGTTTTTCGTATTAGATATCTGAAATATTCTTCTACAACCTACTTTACTTTCTCATCAATCAAATTTGAAATTTTCAATAAGGGGCCGTAGGCAGTTATTTTCATCTTTTTAACAAAATTTGGTTTTTATAAAAATGTTATTTTTATTCTTTAATATTGTTTTTTATTTGTAAGCGGCCGATTTCTTAGCAACCCCCACCACACGCCCATTGAGGCAGCTGGCAGTATGGTAGTATATGGATGTAACTCCACTTCCTTCAGCATAAAGTGGAGGGCCCACATATGTGTGCGTCAGTGGCTGCTCGAATGTGCGTGTGTGGTCACGATCGTCACGTGACCGAGGGTGCACCATCATGGAGGAGAAAACCACGCCCCTCCGGCCGTTGGTCGATTAGACCGCGCGGAAGTCATAAACGCAATACGCACACACGCATCGGAGAGTAGGCGGTGCGCGGTCTGGTCGTAATGGTTTCCTGACCAACGTGGGGGGGAAAAATACGGATGCCTTCTCATCCCTGCTGGGTAATCACCTCTCGCGAAGGTAATATTAGAGGAAGCTGGAGACGGAGTAAAGGTCAAGTCTGGCGGCGTATTGTACCTACACAGTTAAATATCATATGAGGACCCTGGAAGCCTTGCGGTACCAGTACGATTTTTATAATTTTGGAGATAAGGAGGACGTGAGAGAGAAGAAAATGGTAGTTGTAAAAGATTAGCTGATTGGAGGATTGAGTGGAGAACTGCATCAAACTAATCTTTCCATTTATGAGGTAAGTTCATTTAGGGAAATGCTGCGTTGGTCAACTTTTCTGCTCGAAAATTGGCGAAGACGGAAGATTTACCATCCACGCCTTATACGTGAAGCCGTCGAAATTGCGAAAAGACGAAATATGTTCATACGGAGGATGGATATAACCTCAGCCGCATATGGAAATGGTTCCTGGCCCAATCTAATGCCCAACGGCTATCGCCTTCCGTGGGAAATTAAAATGGGGTCAGCAATGGGATAACGAATCGATACTTCCACTGCAAAATCGCTCAACAATCGCCCACCGAATCAAATCCGCTCATCTAGTGGCCCAACAATACGAAATCGCTCAGCTGGCAGTGTCCGGAGCATAAACGCTCTCCTCCAAGCTTGGAGAATAGGAGATGAGCTAGCTGAGCACTGCTAGCTGAGCGGATTCGTATTGTTGGGCTACTAGATGAGCGGATTTCATTCGGTGGCCGATTGTTGTGCGTTTTTGCAGCGGAAGTATAGGAATCCTATATGAGGGGTTGAAGGCCAAGGGGTACCAGTGATTTTTCTCTCAACAGAGTTAGGTAAAGTTAATTGTTGGAAGAAATACACAAAAACTTAGTTGCCAAGGCATACAAGTGAGTCTCTGTTATGTGCGGACATCGAGTGGAAAATGAAATGCACTTCTAACTAAGTATCTAATTGATCTCGTTTGTTTTCTATACCTAATTTCTGTACCTAACTCTGTATAACAAAGAGAAGGCAATGGTACCCCTTCGCTTCTCACCCACTCATATAAGATCGGGACGAGAATGTTTTCCCTCTCTTTCTCTTGAAATCGCTCCCTGTAAGAGGAGTGAAACGTCGAGCTGGAAATGTTACCAACGCAGCATTTCCCGAGAGGAACTTATAGAGAATTGAAATAAAAGGAGCTGCGGTAATCTTCAGACAAAAGTTAATCTTTCTATTGTTGACCAGTGATGATGATGATATTCGTATCGTTTTCATCTAACTTACCAGTAAGAAAAGCCAAACAAATGAAAAGAAAAAGCTTTTTATTTATCCACCGATTTATTCTCGCGGTACAACTAGTTTCGACGCTGCGGCGTCATCATCAGGTAGTTGTACCGCGAGAATAAATTGGTGGATAAATACATCGTTTTTTCTTTTCATTTGTTGGAATGAACTTCCACACAGTTGAGCTGGAGACTATAGAGATTATAAGGAAAGCCAATTTTTAATGGACTCTTTCACCCTATTCCTATTATTTTTTATTGAGATAATTGTTATTTAAGTATCCAACCGGTCAATGTAGGTTTATTAGGTAGGTAGGTTCCTATTGATTTTTATTGAGATAGTTGTTATTTAAGTATCCTAACTGTCCATGTAGGTTTATAATGATCGCTATCAACCAACTTATCCTGCCTTCTGCACTTCAATTCAATATAAGGCGTACCCCCTTTTCATCCGATCTCATAGTATTATTTCAAGGTGTCTAAAGTTTACGGAAATCGAATGCGACATCAGCGATGACTGAAATTAAATTACGACAAAGACTTAAAACCATCATGGTTCGAGAATTAGTAAAATTACACAATATTAATACTTGCTCCGTAGCGCGTTTTTGTACCTCTAGTTTCGCAAATGGACTAATTGATATCCCTCGCAAGAAGGCACGGCTCTAAATCTGCGTAGCTGAATTAAACCTAATCGAATATCTTCCCTCCGCAGCGGACTTAACCATTCTACGAAAATCCGCTATTATGTAGAGTTAAATTGTTAATTGTAATTAGGATGTCCTCAGGCTCTTACGTGAACAAAAATGGATCATTTTGAGTTGGTGGAGGAACTCTATTCCAGCAACTACAAGTGGACCTCCCTGGATTAATTCAAATAAAAGTTTGGCGTGCACGGGGCGATAGACTCGCTTTGTGTAGTTCCAACTTTTGCTTCCTATTAGGAAATTTGCATGTCAAATTGAAGCATAATCTGGACTTCATTGCCAGATTTCAGCTGCTGAATCCATTCTAGTGCTATTGTAGTATCATTGATTTTTTAAGTAAAATTTAATTCGAGGAAAATAAATTGTATTTTTTGTTTTGAAGTAGTAAATGGTTCTTTCTTTTCAAATTTTCCATTTAGTCCATAAAAAACATAAATTCTCACAAAAATTGTTGGAAATATTTTATCCCATGAAACGAACTTTAAATTGTCAATTCAGTTTTTGTGACCCCGCTAAATCCCCTGACCCACCTTTTCGTGACCCCATGGTTATATATGAGCTTGACGGTGCTGAGATATATTTCCAGTTCTCTTACCCAAAAGTTGTTCCAATAGGAATCTCAGCTCTCACACTGCATACGCGACATATTTGTTTTAAAGTGTGACCCGTAAACTGAAAAAAAACCTTGGCTGAAAAAGTTAAAAAAAATCCTCTCTTCCACAGTGCACGTTGATAGAGTTCTTTTTCGGGGAAGGCCACAGTCCAACGCGGCGAGCTGCAGCATGTGCACCTGTACGTGTTCCGCGTTTCAATGCAATTCTTCCAACCCAAGTATCTTTTTCAGGCCGTTGCTAAATAAAATTAGTTCGCGGGGCCAGAAATGTTGAGGGTGCATTTATAAAAAGATATGCACGTTGTTACGGTCGAAAAAAATATGCGTACGGCGAAAAATATACAGAGAGCATTCAAAAAATTTCTCGAAACAAGTACGTTTTCCGTAGTTCCGTAGAAAAATCTGTAGTCTATCTTTTTTCTCCGAACAAGCAGCTACCTCTTGCCTAGCACTGCTGGACCTAAATTATTCGTCCGTGAGGAAAAAACAACGCGGATGCCTTGAGCCGGAATGTGACATTCATGACTTAATAGTTACGGTGGTAAAAAAATCTCGCGGACCTCCTATGATAAATTTCCTCTATGTTGACACGACTGTGGTGACCTGGGAATTCCGAAAACTCAAGAGGAACAGCTCGAAAATGAGGCCACGTCTGATTTACTTGGGAGTGCGGCTTGAGCATGTATAAAATATATTGATCACTAGCAGTTTACCCGGCGTTGCTGGGGAAGGATAGTAACCAGAGAAATGGGAAACTTGGGTACTGGAATTCGTGGTTACATAGCAGGATTTTCAGGCAAAGCAGCAAAGCAGGTACGATGATGGTTTACTGGTGTAACAGCAAACAATGGAAAAGGCGATTTCCGTATACCGCCCACGGGATCAGCTTGTACCTACTTACCGTCCTCTACTAATTAACCGTTATGTGTATCCGCTAGTGCGTTGACCGATAATTTCGTGTGAACGCATACCCCATTAGAAAGGTTTGCGATAAGAGGACTGATATTAAGGTGAAAAATCCTTTCTGAAAGGCATTCAGAAGATCTCCTGAGGATGAACAGCAATTCGCTGCTCCCGAGCTGCCGAGAAACTTTTATGCAGCTGATACGCCGGGAAAAACTAAGATCATACACCGTATGAGTAGTGATACGTGAAAGTCGCATTTGCGATAAATGCGATACACTTATATCAATGCGAAATAGGCACAATGACTGGACTTTTATGATGTTTAAACTGCATATTTGCCTTTTCGATATGAAAATCCTTATATTTAGAGCCGATCACGACCCTTTCTGCGCCACTGGACGCTTGCTTCATAGGTAGTTACATGTATTTTGATCGGCAGCTACTAGAGAGGTTGAGAGAGAACCCTGGTAGATTCTGCGATGTTAAGCTAATATTTCTTGAGATGGAGAGAGGTTTTTCAGCTAGTACAATCCAGTTGTGACTGACAGACGCAACCGGTTGAAGGAAGAAAGTTTTGAAACTTGTTAATTGTTTATGTTCAAGTAGTGTAAATGATATTCAGGCTACTAATATAATTTTTAATTGATTACTTTATATCTTATTCCTAAATTTATTATTGATATACCGCACAATTATTGTATCTATTACGTATTATTTCAAATGACTTTGTTTCATCACACTTTGTCGTCAACCACAAGTGGTAAAATGAAGATAAATAAAAAAATAGATGCTACAAAGTACTTAAAACTGGATTTTAAAATGCCATAAAATTAAAAGGAAAGCGCTATTTTCATGTATCCCTACTTATGAGTGATGTTTTCCCTTTGAGCGTGTCAATAATTGTGCCTACCCGGCAGGATGTCCAACCACAGAAGGTGTATGGCGTGACGTAACATTCGGTAAATAGAAAACGACCCAAAGGACGCAACGGAAACAATTATTAGAAGTAGCACTATAGGCGTTGGGAGCATTGGGTGCACCTACGTACTAAACTTTGGTTGCTATCCCTTCAGCCGTATGGAAATGCATTGCGGACAAACAAACAGACATACTCTTTTATGTATACATAAATGTTCACCACTGCATCCTGCCTTGGTTTTCCGAAATCAGAGGGAATGCGTTGCTTTTTAAGATCCATTGTTTTAAATATAGGTTTATATTTTAAAGCGTCATATTTTTTTCGAACTATAAATGGCGGGATTCAAAAGCCTTGATGATGTATTGTACACTTCACAAGTTGCGCTCGTATTTTTATCAAGTTTCGTCGGAATAATTATTCCAGTGAGATCGCCGTTGGGCTTCTAATTAAATTTAATTGAATTTATTGCGCTTGCTCAGTTTCGAGGGGTAAACAATTTCGAACACGCTGCATAGAACATGTACTCTATGGCATCGCCGAAGTTGTATGAGATTGAAATGTTTTGGGATCATAAATGAGCGTTGAATAGGCTTGGAGAATCACGTTGTTGATGAAAGGTCTTTTATCAAGATGATTACTAAAAATCATTCTTTTAATTGCTTTGTATTCTTTAAATAAATGAAATAATACTTCTCTGAAACTTTTTGGAAATATGTAATAGCTGCTCAAAAGATATTCCATTCCATCACTAGCAATTTTTGGATAGATTACCATCGTTGAAATAACGAATAGACTCTTAAAATATCCATAAGTTTATATCACAGTAATTATTAAAAGATATTTCTGCGACAGCCGCATATCATTTACTGTAGCATACTTTTTCATATAATAATTTTCTTAGTGTGCCCTGAAGTGAAGATCCTGGATCACTGACTTCACAATGCTTATATTTAAACCTGGTAAGATTCATAGGTGCTGATTGGTTCTAATATGTTGCCTTAGCAACGCATACTTGACCAAAGATACTACCATAGCTTAAATATATTCTTGCTGCACATACATGCCTGTCTTATTTTTTCGGGTGTTAGATTGGGGAGGTTTCTCACATATTTCACCGTTAGACCATTTTTAGGTCCTTCTCTTTTTACCTTTCTTCGCCTCTCTCAACTACCTGGCTAACTGAACCCCCGATAATATGAAGAATGAACGCGTTTGTATACCTCTTAACCTTTTTTACTCTCGTGTGCACTATTGATTCTTTCATCTTTTTCAACTCCTTTTTGAAAAAAGCGGGAGTATGAAGGAGTAGTGGACTAAATGTACTCTAAAAAAGGTATTTCAACTCACTCAAACGTGCTAAGATTCCCTTGTAGTCGTCTGGGTAAGAGCGTTGCCAGATATGGATGTTGATAAGGCCGTAAGGGAGAATTATTTGTTCAATTAAGCTGGCTTGATCATTGTAATGGTATTATCAAACAACATTTGCCTCTTAAGTAACTAAATATTTTCAACCGATAAATGAATCGTTACTTAATAAGCTGGAGTTTTATTTTTTCAACAGCAAGGCAGACGTGCTTGAGTTTAGTGCGTGAACCTATCCTCATTGTTGCATTGGAAGCTCCTTCATACGTGCTTAACCATCGTCTATTTCACCATGCTCCGCGCGCGCAGGAGACATTCTCCTCTTCTTTTTAGTTTACCTTTTTTTGTGAAAGCTCCCCCCCTCTCTCTCTAGACTATGTTATTTATTCAACTCCCGTCGCGTTGCCTCGTGGCCCAGTTTCATAAATGACTAAATAAAGCTCCGCGGCGTGCGGAAGACTAGCCGAGTGAATGAAAGTGTCAGGGGTGGTGCGTTTTTTATGGAGTATAGAGAGAGAGAAGAGAGAGCAGCGTGCCAGTGAGAGAAAAAAAAAACAATTGAAAAATGAAAATGGTCCGGGTGGGATTGAATAAATGAAATATTAATGGCCGCACCTCTTTACTCCTTTTGTGTTGTGCGCTTTTGGCCTTTCCGTTACGCATACCTGCCTGCCGGACGAATCCCATTCCACGCATCGCCGGTTTTCCTTCCTCTCTTATCCTTTTCCCTTTCATTTTATAATTCCCTCATTTCCCGACAAAAGAGCCCTCAAGTGGAGAGGTGATTACCTACAGGAGTTAATCCTTTTTCCTCCTGTTCGTGCGTCGTAAGCATGGATGTTTCCATGTTTCCTTCTTTGTACCTACCTCATGGAATTGATTTGTACCTACGGAGAGACGTTGTTTCGTTTTCGCCGTACCATCGGAATATCCCCGACTAATATCCGCGAAGTGCTAGGTGGCCCAAGGTCTACACTTGAAGTACCTATTATAGCTAGGTAGCAGTTAACTTTGTAGTTTCTCTAAACAATAATAATTGTAATTAGTAAATTTTCTATTTTTTTTAAACTGCTCGTGTCCTCAAAAACTCCGCCACATGCCTATTAAAGCAGCTTGTGCGAAGTATATGTAGACTTGGAAAATATGGTAAATTTACCATCATAAGCTTTCCTTCGAGGTATCTTTCTTTAAAGGATTTGGTCACATTTAGGCACATGAGATGAAAATTCTCAAATCCTATGTACAAAATATTCGAAATTCTAAGCCTGAAAAAATATTTCCATTTAACGGTAAAACATTGCAAGAATACCTATAAAACGTCTTAAACGATTGATCGAGAGAAGTATTTTGGCGAAAGGATAGGTATGAGAATTCGGTTCTATCCCAAACAATAAATGGCTTCAATAAATTTAGGCGTAATATCGTTAGAAAATTTCCTTTATATCTCCTAACGGCTGATGTTCTAACACCCCCCGCCACACGCCTATCGAAGCGGCTTGCGGGGAAGTATATAGATGTAAATTACGTCTACATTTACATCGGCCCTGACGAGGTCACCGGCAGAGGTGACGAAACGTCGGCCATTTGTAATCATTGACGCGGAGAAACCCAAAAGTAGGGGTTGATCTATCTGAAAATCCCCGAAGGAACACTGACTGATCACTTCCCAGTCATGCCTTCATTTTTATTTGTTTCCTATTTTTCTTATACTCCAGTTTCTATTTTATTCAGAACGCTCAATCAGAAATGACATAGGGATGATTCACGATTCATCAAAAACTACTTAGGGCGTGTAGAAAGCGTTACACAGATGAATTAGTGAATTAGGCTGGGAGTCGCTAGAGATTCGGAGGCTGCGCGCTATGCTTAGAATGCTTTATCAATTGAGAATAGATATCTTTAAGAGAGACACGGAGAACATTAATTAAGAACTCCATCATATTTCCAGGACTGAAGGAAACGATTAATCAAGAGAGATATTTTGCCCAACGGATTGGTATGGGAATCCTTTTTTTCCCGAATAATAGACTTAAATATAAGCTTAGTTGAGCACATCCTTTTTATTAGGCTGGAATAGGAGAACTCATATTCTACGGTAACACCCAAATTCCTCCAGCCGAGAAAGCCACCTTCCTCGGCGTCATACTGGATCAGCAAATGAGGTGGAAGCAACGTATCACCTTCGTCACAGGAAAAACAATGGCAGCTGCCTCTTCACTTGGTCCCCTGCTCCACAGAAATTCAAAACTTTCTTCAAAAACAAAACTGCTTCTGTTTTATACCATGTTAAAGCCATTACTAACTTATTCTTCTCTGGTCTGGCTCATGGCGGCAAGAAAACATCTGAAAAAATTGAAGTCACTGAAAACAAAATCATGTGGAAGATCGTTGGGGCTCCGTCGTTTTTACGGAACTAAGACATCAGGAGAGACTTAAATATAATCCCCATTCTCGCAGAACTGAAGTCTAACTTAAAAACTTTTTAAAAATCTCTGGCTTCTATAGATAATAATCTGCTTCTGAATCTTTGGAATTGCTCCCCCTCAGCTTCTAAAACGCATAACATCCCAAAATCTGCCCTCCTCCCCCACCATATCCATTCCCCTTAATTTTTTCCCTATTTCCACACTGTGACCAACCAATAAATATTAACAATTGAATTGAAAATTCCTGAAACCCACTGTAGACAGCATAATTGGCTGGGAACAGTGAATAGCAAAGAAAGGAAATCTCGGTGTGACATTCTTTTTATTTTTGAACGGATGGTGTCCGAACACGTCTATCGAGACGACTTGCGAGGTAGAATGTAGATGTAGATTATAATCTGAATTTACATTGGTTCTGACTAGATCACTGGATCACCGCAAATGAGAAGAAACGTTGGAAATTTTTAATCACTGACGTGTGGAAACTCAAAATCAACTCTTTTAGACCGTCGTTCTCCCTGAAAATTTCTGGAGGGACACCAAGTGGTCATTGCTCACGTAAAATTTTTTTCATTTTAACTTTTTTCCTATTCTTTCAATTCTCCATTTTTATTTTTTTCTTCATACCACTCTCTGAGCACCGTCGGATATCACCAAGGAGGACGGAAACGCGTCCTTTTATTTCTCCCCTCTTCATCGTGGATGGAAGGGGGTGGGATCCAGGAAAAAAAAAGAAAACAAAATAAAGAAAAGGGAGGAAGGCTGGGAACGTTATCGACGTTACCCTAGTTCGGAGGACGCGTGACGCGCACTAAGTGGAATATTGAGAAATCAATTTGGCGCAGGATGGGGGGTGAGTCTGGGGGACAGGGGGTGGCAGGGACACGGGGGTAGGTCGGTCTCTCTCTCTCTCTTGGGGGAGACACAAAAGGAGGACACCGATCCAATTAAACTTCAGGGTGCGTGTGTGTTGGGGGAGGGAGTAAGGGTCAGGGTCGCTCAGGGCTGTTTTAGGAGTGCGAAGGGGAACCGTATCAAACCCTTCATATACGGGTGAGGGGAACCAATTATTAATTTTACATAATTTACAACTATCGTATGGTACAATTTGGTATTTGGTGGAGGCGACCGACAGCTAAGGTCATTTGCGCCATGAGGGAAGGGTAGGGAATTAAGGGTGGATCGAAACCTGGCGTTAACTATTGGCTTCATTATGTAACGTTTGAAGGCGCGTGGGGTGTCATCAACACCCCAAAGAAAATATTTTTTTTCGCTTTACTTGGAATGATATAGTTATGTTATGTTTTTTGAATAGGTCTAGCAAATTATATTGATACTAAGTATTTACTTTTACACTATTACCATAATATTGATAATGGGAAAAATGTAATCATCCTAAGTTTTCTATGCACGTTATTTGACATTAGGCAACATATTTTATGTTAACTTTACAACTTTGGGTTTCAAGGCGTGAAATATCTTATCAAACATGCTGAATGTAATTTTCTACTTGTTAAAAGAGAAAAGAGATAATTAGCTCTCATGAAAGGAAAAAGCTCGGGGCTCCTATGGCTCGGAAGAATAACGTGGAATGGCGCGTGGGGTGTAGGTGACACCCCAGGACACTTTAACTCGTTCCGATCCCGAAGCGGAATGAAAATTTTATGGATCACTGGCACTATTGTCAAAATGTATGAGACTTGAAGAAATAACACTGTAAATACCACGGTGTTTGCACAATGGGTCAAAGAAAAACAGTGGGATATCATTAACACCCCGCGCGCCCTTACCCGGGTTAACAAAACTCTTACATTCACATCCACATACTATTCCGCAAGCCGCTTAAATAGGCGTAAAAAGAAAATGCTCTGAACCGTCAAAAAACAAAGTAAGCATTTTCTTTTTAATTGTTTTATCTCCAGCTATTAACAAATTAAAAGGAAAATGATTCTACAACGAAGTTTCGCCTAGAATTTATTAGAGTCCTTAATAACTCGGGAGAAAAACGAATTCCTTTCGGCGAAATATCTCTCTTAATCCATCGTTTCTGTCGGACCTGGAAATGTAGTAAGGTTCTAATTTGACGTTATTCATGACGTTCTTAAAGATATCTATTCTGATTGCTCAAGCGATCAAAGCATAGCGCGCAGTCTCCGAGTTTCTAGCGGTTCACAGCGGCTCCCAAGGCTCCTATCGAAAGGCGCCGAGGGGACCATGGCTTTACGTCTCATCTTGCGGGAGCAGTTATGTACTTGAAATGCTCTACACAATGACGTGTGAGAAAAAGAATTGAAGGTGCTTCTTACGTATGCTCAATTGACTTTAAATTAATGCATCTGCGCGATTCCTGCTTTATCCACGCAGGGGTTGTCGATCACCGCCGCGCCGGGATTTAAACCTGGACCTTTTGGGTAGGAAGCCAGCGCTCTCTTCATATGACCAACCCAATACCCATCTAAACTATCAATTTCAGTTTTACCTGCTCATCAAGTACGAATTGCTGAAATGCTCGGAATAATTATTTGTTGCTTGAATAATTATTTCATGCTATTTTTAATAGTATTTAAATTCGTAGTATTTGTAGTATTTAAGTACGATGATTCAAAGTTACTACGTTAATTTTGAAGTCAGAAAGAAAATTTAAAAAATTTCATCATCGTGTTTGCACTTCTTAATTATTCTGTTGCCGTGGGAAACGTAGTTAATTCAGCTGTGACTTATGCAGGTAGTAAAACAAAATTTTTTATAGTTCTGGTGTAAAATGTCTATTTTTACCAAAACAATCTGTCGGATAATCACGTAAAACATTGCTTTTCGTAATTTAAGCCATTATTTATGGCTCAATTGCACTGCATAATTTACTCCCTTATCATGATATGTTCGCGGGAGTAAAAATTGACGTTTCTGCAACCAGCGCTGCTGAGGTAAACAAAAAGCACGTCAAACGCTAAACAAATCATGGGAGAACTTTTAGCGCGTAATCACTCGATACCCATGACTTATTTAATTATTTCTAGTGATTTGGTTCACCGAGGTTAAACTATACATATTTTACAGGCAGCCCTTAAGTACCCACTTTTTTGCGTTGCGTTGTCATTTTTCGTGCAATGTTATGTAATTATTCATCATTGAATTCTACTCTTTTATATCCCAAGCACACAATAGTGCCCATGGGTGAAATAGCGCGCTATCCATCGGCTTTTTTCCGACAGTATTTTTTTACGTGTTACGGTTTTTCAATTTTCGTTTGAGATTATTTTGAATATTCTTTATACACACTTTTTTATTCAAAATTTTTTCCTGTAATTTTTTTAATATTTACAGTTGGTCCCGTTGTGATGACTGGTCCAATGATAAAGGGTCCAGATTGACGACAGGTACAGCAAATTTCTCCTCGGGATTCTAGATAAATCATGGGGTCCAAGTAAACAAATCCATGCATCAATTAAATTTTAACGGGCACAATACCTACCTTTCACCTCAATCTTTCCTTCCCATTTATTTCTGCATTAGTTCCTGCTTTCGGCGTAATGACCATATCTATTTTTTTTGACAGCGTAATATTAGGAAACCCTCAAAATGTTTACCCCATTGAAACGTGATTTCATGATGCGTTCGACTCTATTTAAATACGCTGCATAGAAATGCAAGAGGAAAAAGTGCGCTTAACACTCTCGGCATAATTAAACTACCCCTATGAGCCAGCGATATTTTATCATATTACACGGTTCTAACAGAGATGCGGGAAAAATGCGAGTTATTTTTTCTAATTGCTGAAGAAGCCCGTCAAAAATTATTATGAATAGCCAAATAAAGGTCTTCATTTGACATTTTTAAATGACTTATCGATTTTCCGCCAAGGAACGTAAGTTAATTAACGCAGGAATGTTTTTAATTTTAGAGAATACCTCCATTCCCCTTTTGAAGAGCTACTTAAGATCAATGTCTTCTGTATTGTTGCCGCTATGTTACGCTTATTCCATATCTATACTTTTCTGTGTTGCATTATTGGTTCTACAGCCATACTTATGTTTCAATTTTTTGGTTTAGATATTGTTTACAATAATCAGTTTTAGAGCGATGTCGGTAATAAAAATTATCGTTTTAACCACCTAGCGAAGGAAGAACCCATGGAAATTAAGCTTGTTAAGTAACTATTTTTGTTATTCGTAGACTGATGATGGTGAAGGTTCAGGCAAAAGAAGCCAGGCTTTGATTTTAATGCAAGATTCCCGAATATTACCTGAAATCACATGCCGTCATCGCTCTTAATCTCCAGCAGTGGCGGGTCTATGGGGGGGGGGACTAAGGGGGCTAAAGCTTCCCCCCCCCGCCCTGAATATCTATTTTATACTAGATAGAATGGAAATTTTGCTCGTACCCGCAATACTGCTGGGAGGTAACCCCCACTTTGCCCCCCCCTTGTCCCTATCATGGATCCGCCACTGATCTCCAGTGGAATGTTATTTTAATGGATGTTAGTTACTATAGGCTTAAAAGAGCGGTTAACAACTGTTATTACCATTAGATTTTATTATACATTAGGTATTTATATATTACGTCAAGCTGTATTTTGTGTTTCTAATTTATGCACAGGAGAAAGAAGTTATGGGTGAAATAAATCCTCTACTGCTGTTTCACATTGCTAACCGGATGACTTTGACTCCAATATGAAGAAATCGTTATTCATAGAAATATTACTTAGAGGTCCCTATCGCTAAAAAGGTCTTTAAAAGTGCTCCAATGTGTAATCCTGCCGTACTCATCTCTACTATCCATTTAAACTTAAGTATTATCAACTTACATAGCTATATTTTTTCTGGAGAATATTAATATCCAAATGCTGGCCAAATAATAACATTTATAGCAATTTTTCACTCCTCAGCAATGAGAGACAACAAAGTGTAACGACCTGGAAAGTTCTTACTAGGTGGACTTTAAAGACCTTTCCATTTATGACGTGGAAAGTTTGTCCCCTCTTGGGCTAAAGCGCTGCAAAATCCTTTTGGAGATACGTCCATAGTTTAGTGGATTATGGAGATGAAAGCCAAGGAACTGGGGGAGCGAGGGATGGAAGTTGACCCGAGTTGAAAAACGCATATGAAATATTTAAATGAGGAAAAGACTGGTTGAATAGCCGACAGGGCCAAAGGAAAGCTCGGAAAATATGCCAAGTAGAGAGAGATTGTTGGACTGGGGTGGAGGCCTCCGCTCTCTATACGGGATGCAAAGCGATAAGTATTATTGTTGCTACGAAGACAGGTTTTTTTAAACCTTCGATCGCTCATCAAAAACACCATAGAAGCGACAGGCGGGTACTGCCCAGGTTGGGCAATTTCGCGTCCTCCGTACCACACGCTCAAGTAATTCCTGACCGAAATTATTATTATTTCTTCTTCTTCTTCCTTCCAGGATTAGGCTACTAAGCCTGTTCCGGCTCCACATCACCATCTTTTTCCTTGGTCTTCCTATACTTCTCTTGCCAAATGGTTGATATTCCATTGCTTTTTTTTTAATTCTTTCATTAGGCATTCGAAGTAAATGTTGCTTCCATCTATGTTTGTAGTCTTGTAGGTTGTCAGTGACTGCCTGGACACCCAATCCATCTCTTATTTGAGTGTTTCTTATTTTATCCAATCTTGTGCAGCCTTTTACTGATCTTAAAATTTTCATTTCCGATGATTCTATCTGCCTTAATTCATTCTTTTTTGGTACCCAACATTCTGATCCGTAGAGTACAGTAGGGACTGCCATCACTTTGTAAAATTTTATTTGTGTTTCTTTTCTTGTTTTGTTTTTTAGAGTTCTTCTAATTGTGCCACATATTCTCTGGAAAGTGTTGACCTTATTTATAATATCTTTTTCTTCGTCATATGTGATATCGCATCCTAAGTACTGGAAGTTCGACACTTGCTCCAGGACTTGATCCTCAATAACAATTTTTGTTCGTATCGGGTTGCTTCCTAAAAATGCCATAATCTTTGTTTTGGTTTTTGAAATTCTCAGGTTGTATAGTATGCTCAACTGGTGTATTCTTTGTTCGGCCATCTGGATTTTGTCCTCTTTATCTTGTATTATAACCTGATCCTCAGCAAACAGCATTGTATTTAAGTATTGAGATGGTCCTAATTCTATGCCTGGTGATACATTATTCTCTTTCCACATTCTCAGAACGTCACCTATATATATATTAAGCAAGGTTGGGGATTTTTATTATTTACGAATTATATATACGATTTATATACGATTATACTTCCTCATCATATACGAGGGCCGTTTTTTTTCAAACTCCGGTTGCTCAGAAAAATACCATATACTTAAGCTTCAGGCGTGTACTGTGCAGAAAGAGCAACTGCGCGTCCTCCGCACCACACACTCAAGTAATTTCTGACCGAAAGTTGTTAGTTTACGGCAATTAGCAATCTTATTAACTGCACTGCCTCAATTAATTCTCCCGCCAAATGTGCACTGCGGTCCGACAGCCAGAAAACTGGCCGAATGGCTTCAGCCTTGACATGTCTTGACCTTAATGCCGATAGAATAGATTTTTTCTAAATACACTGCGGCTAGAGTGTGAAAAAGTGTGACACATTACGCCCATTCTCATTCAAAACAAAAGAATGGACATCCCGACTTCTAGAAGTGCTCTGATCCAAGGAAACGACCGTCATATTAGCGCTGATAAAGCCTAACTGCTCCTTGAGCAATTTCAATGGGACTTTTTCGATCACCCAATATTACAATGCCGACCTAGTGCCGTGTGGCTTCTATCTTTACGCTGAGATGAAGATGTGGCTTGGAGGGAAGCCCTTTCAAACGGGTGATGAGCTTCAGGGCAAAGGCAAAATTCAATGGAGGTCATTGGCGGCAACATCCTATGAAGAAGGTATAGTAAAGCATTTAATTTTAAAAAATGTTAGAATTCCTTCAAATGAAGTCTGAATCAACTCTGTCCATATAATGTTCCAATTTTGAAACTTGATTCGAAAATATGTTTCATTTCGTGAAAAATTGCACTTGCACATTTTTCTTTGATTGTTTTTATCAGGAACCTTAGGTAATAAAGGCTTAATTAGATTAGAACATGATCCATGGCTAAGTAGTTCCTTTAGGTGTACTCTCTTTAGAACATATCTGGTGGCTGAGCTTCTCTTTCGCGACTTCTCTTGAAATAAACTGACGATGAATTTTGCAATATTTCCTTAATTATGGGATTGGCCTTTGCCGATTTATTGGTTGAATCACTGGTGCGTAAGGGATCAGCTCTAATCCTATGAAATGGAATGTTCAATTACTGTTTACTGACGATCAGAGATTTATCGAACGGGATGCTTTGAATATCCTTATTGTAGGGCATGACGGAGTATGCGTTTAAGCTTGAATGTTCTGGTATTGATAGGACTGGTAATTCAGTTATTCAGGTACATGGGTTACAATCCTCTCGTATATTTTGACCGACCTTTCTGCTTAGAGAACCGCGAATTCTTGTCTGTGGTGGATTTTGTTGCCCAGTGATGTACGATTAACTCACGTAGGAACGTAATGATTCATGATTTTGAACGGAAAGAAATTTTATTTCAATGATTTGATGTTGCAGTCGAAACCGCGTAATTAATTAGATTTGCAGATATATTTCAGCTATACTGGATTAAATGAAGGCTATTCAAGGATTCCATTGAGGCATAACCAATGTTGAATTCGCTTGGCTGGAACCATATTCAAATTATATCGCTATATGTGGTGTATAAAGCATATATATACTTTTCGTGACGTTTTGACTCGGTGATTTTAAGGTCTATCAATTTGGTAAATATTAAAATTATGCTGAAAACGTCAAGGCAACGTTCTCGTTGACCTATCACTCTGCAGGAGTACATCGCGACTCATCTTATTTTGCCAATGTTTTTCGTCGGTATTTTTCAATTTTTAGCACAGTTTAAGTACTATCACAAGGCCTCAGTCATATTTTCAGTCATTCCCTTGGACAGTCAATTTGACCTCGTGAATACTTTAATTGACAAGCAACTGCTTGACAAACTCATTAGGGACTCCATAAACAATATATAAACGTCGTGGAATGGTCACCAATGGTTTTGGGTGATTTTAAAAACAGCTTTTAGGTAGAAAGCATTGATTTATTCTGGGAGACACAATGCCGCAAAGCAGGCAATAAATATATATAATATATATATTTTTTAAAAATGTATTGCTTGCATAAAGTGAACGCTATTGCCTTGAAATTTTCAGGATACACAAAGAAGACTCTGATGGTATTTTCCCCTAATTCAAGTGAAACAGTCTTTTGAAATACTGACTAAACATTTGCCAAATAAATTATGACAAAGGAATACGTTAATGAGAATCTCCTTTAACCCTCGAAATTTGAAAAAAACTTCTACCTTACCGTACCGTAGGATGCTACCGGAGTCAAGATTTAAATAATTAGTGACTACGAGATGAAAATGAACCAATCGGGAGCGAATTAGGGGATCCTGATTCGATTAGTCTGGAGGCGAATGTTAACTTTCCTCTGAGAAATTTTGGTGCGTCTCGTGCACCTAAGGCTCGTATATACCGTTAATATTAATGAGTGATATACCTTGTTAATGTCAACTGCATAAATAAACATCTCTACGGGTAGTTTCAACGAATTCTTATCTCTTCATTGTAATCAACGATTTCTGAACGTAACATTGTATTATTATCAACATTTACTTCGTGTATATTAATTATGTCTCCTCGCCTTTAACGACTAAATGACTAAAAGTAAAGTTTTACCACTCGCTGGTCCGTTAATTGCCCCTAGAAGAATTCTCCTTCATTGACGATTTTTAAGTTAGAGTACCGCGCTCAACGTGTTAATTTGGAATCAGTTCTATGAATAAAGATTTAAAAAAGGGAATTAATAGTCCAGGGCCCCTTTCTATTATTATCATCGTCACCGGAAAACAGTCTAAATAGGGGTTTGATACTGATAACTGCTCTACAGCCTTCTTTACCTGCTCCTAGTATTTTTTTGACGCCTTCATTTTACGTTCTTGTCATCCACTTGTCTTCATTGGGACATCATGTCTCAACCAATAGCTATTCAAGATAATCACGAGGAGTATTTTCTTTCCTCCATTTCTAGACCTTCCTCTTTACTTACTCCGTCGATCCATTTGATCCTCATCATTCTTCTGGTGCACCAAATTCCAAAATCCTCCATCCTCCATTTGTCCGCTGCTATCATTGTTCATACCTATCATTCATCTTTCTGCTAGCTGATGAAAAATCAAAAATTTTCGTGGAACTAAGAATGGAACAGTAAGGTCTTAGGGTCTGGTCATAACCCTAGTGGGTGGGATATCAAATTCCAAGTTTACTGTTGAAACACTAACTGCGCCGTGGCGTACACCATGGCGTTGTTTTTCCAGGGTTGACATGAAGGGCGCCTTTCTCCCAGTAAACCGGACGGTAAAATTTACTGTTTTATGACCCTTGGAACCCTTTTCGACCGGTGTTCCTTTCTCTCTTAAAGGATAGGAGAGGTAGGCGCTGGGGTAGTAGAAAGAAGGGGACCTAGACATGGTGGAAGTCATCGATATAGGCTTTCACGATAGAGAATCCGCACCAACCATGTTTCATTCTAATGTAATTAAAAGGAAATGTCAAAATCCCGCTTTACGAGAGGCCATTATCGGGCGATATCATTGAAGAGGTTTAGCGCTATAGAAACATAACAATATTAAAAAAAAAGAAATGTAACCAAGGTTGGGTAAGAAAATGTTTGGAAGACAATGAAAAACACAAATTTTCGGTGGCACTACCACCTTCTTCAGAGTTCAAAACAATAGTTTGGACTAAGGAAAATTTAGTTTTGTGAGTGTTTTTTGTGTCTTTGATTGTCTTCTATACTGAGTCTTACCCAACCTGCTATTTGTATTAGATACCCCATCGAGGAATATCAAGAAGTAACATTATATAAATAAAAAAAAACGTTGTTCTTGCGAACTTGGATAAAATACAATTTTCATGATCCTAATAATAGTTTCTATATAAATTACTTCGTATACAACGAAAAACGTTAGGTAAATTTACAATTTAATTGATGTTAAGCATAAATTGAGTCTTGTAGTGGAACATACTTATTCAATATTAAATTTTAAATTCCTAATAAAAATCGAGATTCAGTTCTAATATTAATAAAAGTGTTAAAATATTTCATCACTATTCATTCCACTTTACGTGAATATTTATTCGGGCATGGTTAACTTCTATGTTAGCCCTGATGATGCTGCAGTGACATGAAACATGTCGACTCGTTTTTTAAATAAATATTAATGTGTAAAAGTGCAAAGTATCTTTTATCATATCCTAAATTTATTTACTTAAATAACCTTACACATTCGCGATGCCCCCCATTCATCCACGATTAGAACGGGAGAATGTTTTTTTTTAATGCTCTAGGGGGGGTGGGTTCCGTTGAGATGAGGAAAAAGGCTCTTTCAGGCGATGGTAATAAGTGTGGGAGTATTGGCTGAAGAGAGAAAGAGGCCGTGGGAAGAGAGAAGCCCTCGCCGCTCTGTGGGATTGGAGGAATATGTGCGGGGGTGCAGAGAGCCGTTGGGAAAGGGAAGGCAGTGGAAATAACGTGGGCGTTGGAGAAAATCCTGGAAAATAGGGTAGAATTGGAAGTCTGGTCTTTACGTTATTTCCTACCCGTTTCGTTCCGTCTTTTGCGCCTCGGCCTCCACGCTTTATCTTATGGAGTTTTATGAAGCCTAATCTTGGGGCGACCAAATGAGATTCCCTCCATTATTTGTACATTTTTTTAAATTCTTCTGCTATCTCCTTGACGACGAGCGGGGGATGGGAAGGGGGAGTTATGGGACTCAAGATCCCCCCTCTCTGCTTCGCCCGAAAATATTATGATATTAACGAAATTAATGCCAGGATATTAACGTTCTTTTTTGATGTGTGTGTGTGTTGGAATATGTATATATCAATTTACTATAACATTTTTGTGTTACATAACGTATATTTTTGGTATTCTGTATTTTTTCTATTGTATGCTAACGTTTTATCTGTTATTGTTCTGATATTTTCTTTACATCATATGTGTTTCTGCCATTTGTCATATTAAATGATATACTTATACTGTATAAAAAATAATGATTTTTGTGGATAGCATTGCATTAAGATTTAAGGGTATTAGCTTCCACACTGATGTTTATCACTGAAGTTGTCCGAGACTTCATCAGAATTTAAGCATAATTAGGGATATTAATCGAGATTTATACACATGATGATTTGATCTATCCAATTCATTACTTTTTAATGCTATTCTTCACAAGGACAAAGATAATACTGCAAAAATATAAAGGCAAGCTACTCCAAATGGATCCCATACCCTTTATGAATGAATTTGAGCGATCGATATTAGCACATTTTTATTTTTTTCCCGATATCTTTGCATTTTCCTGATATAATATTTAGATCTCTTTGAACCCCTATAATATTATCGGAATCTATCCCAGATATCAACTAAATTAAGTCCGTATACATACACATGATATCCCGATATATTTATCTGGTGCGGTCTTGCTTGAAGAGTTTTTATACGTGAGATTTCCGAGTGTCATCATTTGATACTGAACTAGGAATTTATTTGGAGAGAATGGTTTTAATATTTTTGGCAAATTAGTTTATAAAACGAAAAAATTATGAGCTTAATTTTTTCTCGGTGGTTGATTTTTCTCTATTTCGAAACCATTACACAATTTACAATTTTTTGCTACATATGTTTTTGAAAACGCAGTTGAAGTGAAAGTGTGATTTGGCAGAAAAGAAAGTATCGTAGTAAAATAACTTCTCGCCTAATGATGATGGTGATTACCTCAATAGTTCTTGTCATGATTCAATCTTCTCTTATACCAGACATCGCCTACCAAAAATTATTTTGAACAATGGATTTAAGTTCAATATTTTTCCCGAGTTTAGCTGCAAACCATTGTAGAAGGTAATACCGCCTCTGAAATACATTTGAAAATCGATGTTAGCTCATTTTTTTCGCATAATTTTGTATTTACCAGGATCAATATTTTACTTTTTTGAATCCGATCGGATTATAACGGAGTCGATCCGTGATATTACATACATTAAGCTGTTTTTGAAAGAAAAGTCTACACTTACCTCTCTTTTGCGTTCCTTCAGTTTTCCATATTGGAAAAATTCTTTTTCTGTCGCAGGTGTTATCTTTTCCGGTATCACAACAGAGCCTAAAGACTGAAAGGTTTATCACATTAGTTGAGGGGAATGTTAGCTTTAAAGGGGGTCGAAATTTGCAAATATTTCTATTCCATGTAACCATTCAGCATGTGAACCGTATTATGCATTATTCAGTATGTAATGGCTTTTTGTCTTAGGATTAATCAATTAGATTTAAGCGTATATTCGTTTGCAGTGTATTAGGCACAATAAATTCAATGAAAATTTGAATTATTTGTGCAATATTAAAAGTGGAAGGTGGTCTTTAAGCTTCCCCTAGAGAAGAATATCTTGCTTCTTAATATACGGAATATCTTCTTTTCTCGTCGTTTTTTATCGTTTTTAATATCTTAGGGAACATTTGTAATGGCATTTATTTAAGGGGAAAACGACAAGCAATATCATAGAGGTCGCTTAATTTTGTCACTCAAGAGGATTGCATAGAGGAGGCCCAATTCCATCCCACAGAAGGATGATTTCTGTTGCCACTTCGGTCGCATTGTAGATGGTTTTCAAGAATGTCCGCGGCACGGTGATGAGTGCAATGCGATTTATTATTTTATTGCAAAAATTGCATATTCCACCGCTATAAAAATTATACACATACATTATTTTGTTTTAAAAACCAACTTCCCAAACATAATGAAACCCTTCCCCTCCAATCAAATACCTAGTTCGTATTTAATAATAGCAAATCATGTGACTTTGGAATCGTGTATGTATAAAAACTGATCAAGCAAGACCGCACCAGATAAATATATCGGGATGGATTTTATATCGGCTTAATTTAGGTGATATCAGGGATAGATTCCGATAATATTGTAGGGGTTCAAAAAGATCAAAATATTATATCAGGAAAATGCAAAGATATGTGAAAAAAATAAAAATGTGCCAATATCGATCGCTCACATTCATTCATATAGGGGATGGGATCAATTTGGAGTAGCTTGTCTTTGTATTTCTGCAGTATAATGTTTGTCATCGTGAAGAATAGCATTAAAAAGTAATGAATTTGATAGATCACATAATAGAATGTGTAAATTTCGTTTAACACCATTTCTAATACCTAATTTCCCGGTGAAACTCGGATCAATTTGTCCATCAGCGACGCGAGTGGCGACTTTTGTAAACTCATTTAAATGCGCGGTGGTTGACAACTCTTTCAGGGGCCAACTTGAGGATCCTCTTTTGTAATATTAGTAATATCGCTTATAGGTTTCGGCCTTTCTATCAAATAGATTTTAAGTCCCATTTTATTCGGCAGTGGCTTAAGAATTTTCATTCCAGAATATATGGGCTACAGCATCGGCATGAAAAAATATAAAACTTCACGGAATGGTAGCTTTAATTCCGGGGTTCACCGGAAAACTAAAAGGATATTTCTCTCTCCCCCCTCGAAGCTTTCGATGGAGGCGATAAATAAGCCCGTTTTCGCTAGCCGGAGCGGGACATGTCCGAAAACGGACCGTTTTTATTGAGCCGTTCGGATGAGATACTAAGATCCTTGCAGGTGCGGGCGATGCAATAAAATGTCCAGCCTATCCTCTCGCCCCAAAAATAAAATGAAAGAAAATAAAAACAATGCCAACGGCAGGGAGAGATCGATAAACTCAGTCTCGAGTTACATATTTATTGACTCCTAGCGCCACGTGTGTTTGCGAGCACGATATTATTATGTTTTTTTTCGTCGACTGGCCGCCCGCGTTCGCGCTTGTTCCCTCTTGAATGCCACAAGTAGGCGGGGTCCCTCCTCCATCGCGCGTCTATTTTTAAGAGGCAGTAAAACGTTTGCCTGTTGCGGACCTGTGGAGGGGGACTTCTTCGAGTGCTGAATATGCTCCGAAACGCGTGGAATTGCGACTTTTTGACAGTTTTGTGGCGTTCCCCGTGGGACATTAAGGTCTGTCCGTCCAATGCTGTCCCTTTTCCGTTTGATGGACCCGCGCGCGTGTGTGGTCTCCTCCTCAAAACACTTTTAAAACCGCACATATCAGTGAGAACTTCTGTCGTTCGTAAATGGACTTTTTATTTCATACCAATTTTATTTTGTCGTCCTGCGTGATAGAATTTGAAAATTTATCATTGTATCAATGTAATGTATTGTTTTATGTTATGGTTGCGATCGTGAATATTACATATTGCATTGGAGGACTCTAAAGTCTGCCATTAGAATTGATGTCGCTCCGCGCGAATTAAGAATCAGATTTCAAAATCGCCACTCGCGGCGCTGGCAGTTATCTATTTCCACTTTTCTCGAAGAAATACACGACATAAATATGTAGCTGAGCCAATAAATCATATAAACTATAAAATAAAAGTTTGCGGTACAGTACTTGGTTTTTGCTTCAACATGAATATCTCATCTTTCCACCAAGTCACGCCAAAATCAGTTGATTTCATTCTCCATTTTCTAACTATAATTTAGGCTTGATAATGAAGATTGTTCATAGAAACTAGTTGGTCGCTGTATTTAAAAAAAAAAGTGGAATTAGTTATAATTATTAATCGAAGAAACCCTAAAACCTATAGTCTCTTCCGTCCTCTCCCTCGTTTAACCAACATTTTACCCCCTCGGGCTGTTTTCAACGTAAACTCTCCGTTCACTACTCGCTCCCTCCATATCTTCTATCTCACCTGTATTTGTTCCGTTTTTCGAACTGCCATCCATAAAGAAGAGAATTTCGTCAGAAAAAAAGGCGTTTACGAACAGGGTAGCAGATGGCAGTAAGAGTTTAAAGAAGTGGCTATAAAGAGTCTGATTTGGAGAGTAGAGCTTGGACTAGACTAGAGTAGAACTGCAAAAGGCGCTACACACGTTCCGACCCGATCAACCGACGCGAACGAACTCCCCGATCATCCCTGTCGGGGCCAGCTCTACAGACGTCCAAACCAATCCAGCCGACACGACTAACTCACCAAATATCCTTAATACACGAGGTGATCGCGTGGAGTGAAGTTGGTGTCGGCTAGCCTTGGCAATGGCTCCGCATTTTTCGAAAAATCGAACAATGGGTTTGCCTTTAGCCAATTGTGCTCTCATTGATGGCATAAAAAAAGGGAAGAGTATGGGCGAAGAAGTGGCTGCTTGAAGTTTCACCCACATGAATTTACTTTGAGAATTGGATGGGAATGAGTTCCGAAATTTTTAAAGGGTGAATGAAGTGTGTTTTTTTGGAGTTTCTTGGAAAGATGAAACCTCAAATTGATAGAAAAAATAGCCGATAACGGTATACACGTTGCGATGCCAAAAAAATCGGTGTAGGTCTGTCGGCGGTTACCAACCGCCCGACCATCGTGTCCGACATTATTCCTCGTGCGACAGGCCTACACACCCTCCAACCGTCGGTGTCGACGTAGTTGGTCCCGACAATTGGGTGGTTTGGTCGGACTCGGAACGTGTGCAAAGCCTTTAAGGGAACATGTAAACTTGGGAAGTAGGACTAGAAAAGAAGGGAAGCTTTCGAAAAGTGGGCATGCAGAAGAGTGGAGAAGGAAGTGGACGGAGAGGAGGAGGAGGATTGACGGACTGCTGGTGAGTGAGGAGAGGCAGTTTCTAGATGAGATTCGGAGGTGACAGAAGGTTTGGATGGAGCGAGTAGCGGGGAGGGGATGTTGAAAACAGTGTCTTATGGTCAAATGCTGTGTTAAAAATCGAGAGGAAGAAAGATAATAGGATTTTTAAATAGAATGGGAGGGAGTAGGCAAGTGGCGTAGCCAGGGGGAAGTCCGGGGGGTCTGGACACCCCCCCGAAAAAAAAAACTTTGCCTGGTAAAAGAAAAAAAATATTGTAAAATCATGAACTTCCTAGAGATTTCTTAGATAAATGAAGTTTTTTTGAATGTGAAAAGTGTTAAAATTACTTTAAAGCCCTCTACATACTACCCTGTTTTTTTTCAAAAGTTTTCCTCCTGATTTTGGATCCCCCACCACCGAAAGAAATTCTTGGTCACCACACTGGAGTAGGCCTTATAGTGAATTTAAGCGGGAAGTTAATGAATTGAGGGGGGACTGCCTTTATACTTCTTAAATACCGATGAAGGGCGGCAATCGATGACCTTTATAACATAGGCGTAGACACCAAATGTGCATCAAAACTGGAATAGTGGAATGATTGCATTCTTGAGGAAGAATATTGGTGAAAAATGAATGGGAAGGATGAGAATAGGATATTTAGATAGGATGAAAGGGTGTTGGTGAATTGAAGAGATACTTCAAGTAGGAAGAGGAGGAAGACGGGGAAGATCGGCTAAATGCTCTATATAAACGCACCATGCCGGTAGAATACTTTTATAGTAGATACGTTATCCACTTTACAAGCTTTTTGCGATGAAAAATCGACGGCCTTAACCCTTCCACTGATAAATTGACGACGTCACGATCTCATGACGACCATGTCGCCGCTTCTTTTCCTCTCCTCGGCCCCGTGCATGTTTTTCGCGTGATCCGTTGCTCTTATCACCAATTAGCGCGATCCCATCCCTCGAAATTAGTTTCACCTTGAATAAGAGAATAAAACCTAACTGTAATGACGTCACCAACTCGCATAAAGCTGATGGAATATTTTATCGTTTTTACACCGTTTTTCTTAGGTTGCTTCGTTTGTTTTACTGTTTAATCGATGAAATTTTGCTATTTATTTTTAACCCACTGCCCATTATCGGATCGCCTTGAAATTTTTCTCACTCACTTCCTAATTATGACAGTATAATATTCAATAATCAGGCATTCGAAAATAAGTCCTTTGTCTACTTATTAGTTAACTAAATGTCCACAAGGAAAATAAGTTTCATTTTTTTCCATTGGACAAAGTATGAGTTGCTGTTGCCGGTTTTTTTTTATATTTCGTTGCATGATTTTCTCAAATTGAACCTATAAGTAATGAGCTTCTCATGGAACTGAAATTCGGGCAGGTGGTAACGAGCTCTGATTGTTGCTGGCGGAAACTCTCTTTGGGATCGGGCGACTTCTTGTCCTTGAAACGCCCATCTCCAGCATCCCCATCAAAGCTTTATTTCCGTCTCGTTTCTCGGCCGAAGAGAGTGGTAACTCCGTCCTTCGTAGATTTATCGCACCTCGTCCTCTCCATTTCTCAATATGATGGGTCACCTTTTCTCCGAGCAGCACTTTCGCGTTAAAGTTTTTTTATGCCGTCATCTTACCATTCGCCCAAGTATTCATTGAATATTGGGTATGAGTTGAAATAATTTAATTGTGTTTATATTAGTAATTTCTTCTATGCTTTTCGGGTTTGTTTTGGACTTGTTTTAGTTGCGAGAGGGAAGAGTTAATTTTTGAAGATGGGAAATGGTTGTCGAACTTTGATGTGCAAATTAAAATAGAATAAATTTTTAGAGTCGACGAAAACTGGCCTTAATTCGGGACTAATTATCATTATGCCATCATTAGTAGCCTTTCATATTTGTTACTTGTTTAGCCACCGACATTCTGATGACGAGATAACGAGTGTAAATCAGGAATTTAGTTGTTAAACACTCTGTCATCTTGTGAAATATAAGGTACAACTTAATTATGTACACATCATGCGACAGGAAGGTCTAATGGAAACAATTTTTGAGGGAAGATGAAAGGTAAGGACAGCATAGGAAATCCTGGAATTTATACAGCAGGTGATGGAAGACGCAAAATAGAAGATTAACGTTATTGTGAAAGGCTAGATGGCTGGAGAATTGCGTGGGAAGTTTTGTCATACCGATATGTTGCTGAAATAACTGTTGGCCAGAACTGACTCTACATAATGATGATAAAAACATTCCTTCACCGGGAAGGCATTATCATGGCTGTTATTCAGTGTTCATAGTAAAATTATTCACGTTTATATTTTATTTAAAAAAGACTTGGCTTTTGCGTTATCTGTGCATGTACTCGTTCTACATAGGCGCAATATCATACATTTATTTACTTTTATTAAATAAATGTGTCATTAGAATGATACGTATATTAGGTTTTTTACTGGAGCATTTCGGATGAAACCAAAAACGTTTACAGCTGTCCACATCAATACTATCCTCTCCGGTCTGGGTAACTTCCATAGTTTCGCAAATTTTCTTTAAATAATTATAATAATGGGTGGCATTGAAAAATTTTGCGTTCAATTTCCTTGACGAATCGGATATTTCTTCATAATTTCTTAGCATATGATAGTTTATTTTAAGGGTTTTTGCCATATGGAGGTATGGTGACTTGGAGGCTTTCTTCAGTTGAAATCGAAGGACAATTGGAATGTACAACAAGGAAGGGGTAGGAAATAATTTTCACATTTTGAATAGCATGGAAATACTTGTAGAAATTTTTTTATTCCTGTACAACGCTAACCCTTCCATTTTGTCAGCGAATCTCAGAGTTTGGAAAATGTTTATTTTCTTCTAATTTTTGTTGGAATAATTCGCATATGGCGATGAAAATTTCCTTTTTCTCTACGAATTACTCGTCCATGGAGCCTTTCTCCTGGTAAGAATGCCGAGAAACCTGTCCATCTTTAACTGTCCAACGTACTCATTTCTAGGTCTATACAGCAGTATATTAAAGCCTATCACGTTAGCATTCGGAATCAATCCACCCTGAGGATGGAGGAAAAGTATTCCATTGGAAATAGCGTAATATAATTTTAGAAAAAAAATTTATACTCATCCAATTAGACCAAAAATATTGCTCTTTAAAACATCATTCTTGTACATGGCGCCCAACATTTATAACTTGCAACCTGAGGACTTCAAAGCCAAAAATTATGCTAAAAATAAAATTCTTTAACTGATATTGGAATGGCTACTAACCCAGCGAAGTGTAGATAATTTCTTTAATTTTATCGTGTGAAGTTTTTTTTCTCTGTATTTATTGTATTTCATTTAGTTAGTCGTAAAACTATTGTATATTACTTTGTAAATATGATGGATTGTATTGTCCTGTTAAAGGAAATAAGCAGCTATAAACTCTTGGTTAGTAGCCTCACCACAAAAATTTCTTAGCTGCTGCGTAAAGTTTCCCTTACATGGAAAAAAGCCGATAAATTATTTGAGAATATTTTTTCTCTGTTGAAGGAAATAATAAATTATTTTGTTGTTATTATGATTATTAACCGTCGGGAGAAATATGGAGCCTGACCCGGTCGAAGCCCCGGGAAAAATCCATAGAATCAGTACACCGGGAAAACATTAAATCCTTATCGACTTTTTTAAGTAGGTTTATTTTTTTTAAGGCTCGGAGACGGGAGATATGAGAGCTGAAGGTTTAAGAGTCCGCTTGTTCCAGGAAGTGAGCGCTCTTCTCTCCTTCCGACAACCCACCTGTCCGACTCCCGGAACTCCCTCCTTCCCCCCCCCTCCCTCCCCTCGTTCTCACCATTAGAATCTGTCCAACCCCTCTCGTCTGCACCGCTAACTCCTTCCTCACCTTCTCTGGAGGGGCAACAGGTGGGCAATTGATGCGACCAATCATTCTTCGTCCCACCCTAAGGGAGTGAAATTTTGTCTAAGAACAGTCTTCGCAAAATATAACTGCGTTGATGATCTTTGGGCTTCCTTAAATTTCAACTAAAACTGCATTAAACTAACATCTATACTTCGATCTTTTGAGATAAAGAAAAGAAAAAAAATGGAAGGCTGCTGTACATCAATCTTAGGATTTTGATATTATTTGTGGATAGAATCCCCTGATATAATACTCAACGGCGCATTAATGACTAGGAGAAAAGGCCCTAAAATTGACTCATCACATACTACAGTTTGAGGTAAGAATGATATCTATAATATCCTTTCCTTCCAGTCCTACTCACCTATCACCTGCATACTTCGAAATTTTTACGAAATAATTTTCAATGCATAGTTACCGCAATTTGAAAAATATATATCCGTTGTAATTATTTTTATGTTTAAATAAAAGATGGTAGCACTTTTCTACAATATTTTGATGGGTACGACGCGTTTCGGCTAACAGAACCATCATCTGTTACAGGACCTACCTAGAAAAATGCTACGATCTTCGATACAAATATGTCGAACTTTATCATATAACGCCTGGATTTGTTGACCTTATTTATATGTAATGGAGCAAAATACTCAAATTCCTTTCCAGTATACTGAATTCAACAGGACCAATAAACTACTTGTTTTATTGCCTCAAATGCCAGATAATCTTGAAACTTTCGCTCAATTTCATAAAAGACATTTCATTGTGTATTTTTTCAAACTGCTCAAATTATAGAGGTTTGAGGTAAAGATTACAAGAAGGAAAGAACGTTAAATATGCCATTCTTACCTCAAATTGCAGTGTGTGATACAGGGTGCATTCCGAAATAAATGCAATTGAATTTCCTGCGCCTCTCCCATTGGTTGAAGGGGGATCAAACCACTTGGAATAGGTGAGGTTAAATCTAAGCTTTACAACGAAACCAGTTTCACTGCTTTCTAAGCTTTGAAGGTGGCAAAACGTCAGTTTTTGTAAACCTCTGTACGTCACCTGTGTCCCGAAAAAATGGAATCGACCATCAAGCAAAGTTTAAATTTTATGCAAAATGAAAGTACTTTTGAGGAGACTAACAAACATTCGTGAGGCTTACGAGGACTCTGATGCGTCCTACTCACAAGGTTTTAGGTGGTTAAAGGCCTTTAAGGAGGGACGGGAAGACGTAAATTCCCTAAATGGCAAGAATGAGCAAAAGTGAAATCATTGCTCATGGGTTTTTTTTGACAGCAAAGGAGTGGTTTATAAATGAATTTTTAAATAAAAGCTAGATATCTAATACTGCCTTTTAGATGTACGTGCTGGAAAGACTCCGAAATAGGGTCATCAGGACGACAAAAGACATATCCGCTACCTGGCAAATCCATCTCTACAAAGCGCCTTGCCACAATGCGACGCGAGTCTGTGAGTTCATGGTAAAATACGAGGTTCAAACGCTGCCTCAACCCCCTGTAGTCTTGAAATCGCCCTAGGAGACTTCTTGCTTATAACGGATATTAAGAACTGGAAATGAGCTAATTTTTCATCCTTTTAGGATACAAAATCAGTCGTGATGAGGATCATGCGAGAGGTCACCGAAGACGTCTTCCTGGGTGCATACCGGTCATGACTGTGAGTCGCTGGAAAAAAATACGTAGAAGCCCAAGGGCAGCACTTTGAATAATTAGCAGTGATTGAGCAAATATTGACAATAAATTTATTTAAATAAAATAAAGGCTTCTTTAGGCAGCCAATAATGCGCCGTTGAATATTTAATTAGGAGATTCTACCCACCTATGTCATCACAACACTGAGATTGGTCTACAGAAGCTGTTCATTTCTTCCGTTTCACCAGCTAGTTTATAAATTTCCCTGATATTTCTTCTTGTGTTCTTCTTGAACTCTAGTTCTTTCATAGCGGAAATTTTCTTCAATTTGTTAACCCAAAATTTTCCTTGATAGGGAAGTAGCATTTGAGTAATATACTACAAATTAAAAACACAAGGGATATTCTAGGAAAACTTGATGAATAGAAAAGCTTCGCATATTTTAAGTTAAAAATCCAACCGTTAAATTCTGCAATAGACCCTTGGTATTAGGAATTGATGGAAAATTATTTTGCGGGTTCCATTGAAACTTATAAATTTTCATCATAACTCGTGGAAGTTAACTGGAATGTTTCTTTCCCTGTGGTTGATAATAGGATCAACGTGGATTTTGTTTAACAGGATGACAATACATTACTAGCGTATCCAGACAAATTATCTTAATGATCATACCTTCGCAATCATGATAGCAACGAGGCAACGAAAGACTGTGACGGAGCTTTAAATTGTAGACAGCGTCTATTTAAGGTCGAAACTAGTCTGCGAAAAGTATGCCTGCTAAGGTGTTGTTCCTTCATACTTCGAAAAATCAATGATGATTATTCATGCTTCCCCGTTCCTTCCAAAATTTGAGTTTGTCTCTTCCTTCATACTTCCGCACGCGGAAGGGTGCACTCTCAACAGTGCTAACTAGGCAATAGTGAAGAAGAGCTTCATGATGAATTGAAGGAATAAACCCAGTAGTATTTTGGAGCTGTTGAATGAAGTATACTAGTGAAAGCTATTTGAGAGTTTTACTCGATTTCATAAACATCATTCCGTTTGGTTTATTTTCTCAAATTGTGCTTATTATATTCTATAATTTTTCCATGAAAAGATGGAAGTGCAGATGTGAGAGCTGTCTTATACAGGAAGGAAAGGCCATTTGTTTTTCTCACCAAACCGATTAAAGTTTTCTTTTCAGTTGTACCTCCAAGTGAATACTGACCCCACGGGTATAATTTTAATTTATTATCAAGTAACCTTGTTATTTTTTACTGGCTCAGGATGAGTTCACTAGTTGATTGGATTCGCGTCAATTCTGGGATATGCCCGAGGTTCTCCATTTGGAATTCTTATTACGTTATAAAAAGCGACTTAATCGCTGAATGTTTATGTTTATTTGTGTTATAAATTTATTGTACATGCTTAGTGAGAGATATGTATTTCGAAAATGATTCATCGGGTGTTAAGGTCAATCACTGCTCTCTGGAACCCTTCTTTTGAACTCGGAAGAGAGATTATTCTGTGGTTTAAAGATCATAAGTGATGAAGACAGTAGGTATTAAAGAAGGAGCACTTAATAATGCCAGTACAGAAAACCTATAAAGAGGGGAACAGGTCAATACGTAGGAAATGTTTTGCGCAGGAAGCTTTTTCCCCGCGATGTGCAATAAATAATTTCGCCATCCACGAATGTCCGTTGCCTGCCAACTAGGAGTTGTTTTGAGGTCCTTGCCACGGCTCGAATGAGGGAGGCATGGGATGTTTAAGAGTTCTTTTCGGCGATAAAGAATCCAATGAATCGAGCATGGGGTAGACCGTAGTTTCGGTATTTCGGGAACTGCATCGGGGCTTTGTCCATAGGAGAAATTATCTTTCCAGATGCTGACTCCGAGAGAGGTATATGACTATACACTATTATAGTCCATTTTCGGGTGTACGTCTGCGTGCTTAATATTTGTCTCAACGTTTCATTCCACTTACTGGGAACGTCGTCAGGAGAATGAAAATATAAACATCTATCGTACCGTTGGAAAAAACTGGTCCATTGTTGCCAAGGTATTTAAAAAAGTAAATAAAAATAAAATAAAAGCCAACTTCTTTAAAAATATCTACTATAAAAAAGGAAGATTAAAAGTGGAATATTGTTATTAAATTTTCGAAATATATCTCTTCCACACATGGCTTAAATTATATCCATCATCCTTGTTGAAATTCATAGGTCGTTTAGAAATTTCTATCGCCTCTCTAATAAGCCGTGGATAATATGCAGATTTTCTTGCAATGGCTTTGGCCTCATCCAGGAGGATCTTGTGTCCTGGCCCCGACATAAAATGATCGGCGACAGCTGAAGTTTCCCATTGCCTTGCCTTCAGCGCCCTTTCATGCTCTTTCAGCCTTGTCACTATCTTCCGTTTGGTCTGTCCGATGTAACTAGACCCACATGAACACGGAATCTCATATATACCTTCCATTTGTAATGGGGGAATAGCATCAATTACGGATGGAAGTAGGTCTATGATCTTCCTCAACGTGCCAAACCTGGTTTCAACGTTGGATTTTCCAAGGATGCGAGCAATCCGGTCCGTTGTTCCTGATATGTAAGACAGAACTGCAAAAGCACTTGGTTTTGTTTTCTCCATCGGGGCCTTGACTTCCCTTAAAGCTCTCCTAATGAATGAATTAGATAATCCGTTTCATTTTAAAATTGAAATAAGATGTTCCATTTCACTCTCCATGCTATCTTCATCAGAAACGGCAAGGGCTCTATGTCTTTAGGTCTTGATAACACAGGACTTCTGACGCGGGTGATGGTGTGATGCCGCGTTTAAGTACCTGTCTGTGTGGGTCTTCTTCCTAAAGACCGAATGTCCCAAGCTTCCGTCTTGCCTTTTTCTTACTAGAACATCAAGAAACGGTAAGGAGGCATCTTCTTCGATTTCTTTGGTGAACTTGATGTTATCATGAATATTATTCAGGTGTTCATGGAAATATTCAAGAGCCTCTTTCCCGTGTGGCTAAATAACAAAAGTGTCATCAACATATCGGAGCCAGCATACCGGTTGATATTCACTCGATGAAAGAGCATCGGCTTCAAACTTCTCCATGAAGAGGTTAGCTATGACCGGAGAGAGAGGGGATCCCATAGCAGCTCCCTCTACTTGGGAATACATTTCTCCGTCGTAGCGTTGATTAGCGTAACGATCTAATTATACAGTTAATTGAACAAGAAACTAGTTTGGTGACTACGAGTCGCCTTCAGATAAGTTTTGGATACGACAGTTAGTGAATGATTTGAATTGCTTAAAAAAGTAACTGGGATAACGTTTTTATTTTTCAAATTATATGGTGATAGTTTTAATTTATTTATTATGTAATTTTACTGTATTCTGTAAGCTTTTGTTTTGCTAGTTGAAAGTGAGCGAATTTTTTAAAAATAATTGCATTTATTGGCTCAGTTGCTTATGGATGGGATCCGCAACAAACTATGATGAGAGGCTAATCGAGGCTAATAATGGCTCATAAATTGTGATTATTAACTATGCATAATTTGTGAACGTATGGAATTGTGTGGTGGTTATCCAGGAAATCCAGAATCCAGAATTGGTCTGTGGCTACGTAGTTAGGTCACCTCGCTCTGATAATCCAGTGCATAAGACATCAGAAGATAAAATCAGTTGGTATTAATTGCATTTTGCATTGCATAAGTTGCATTAATGCCAGGTATTTAACGCATTTTGGACTGGATAAAATTTTTTCTAGCTTGCAGCGAGTAATTTCCTGCGACTTTTTTTATATACTAGTATAAGATACTACCCTCCTTCATCCAGTATGGCGTTCTAGGCATCTGTGTTATGTGTCGTTTTATGGTTATATTTTCCCGATACTTAGATACAAACATTTCCTTCGACGATGTAACACTAATAAATTCGATACAGGTGTACCAGATATACTTATCAGATTGAAAATTAGTACATGGAAGTCATGCAAATAATTTTTGAGGGTGTAGTGTGGAAAATTAATTTTATTAAATGATTATTGAAAGTAAAATTTCATATTTTTTTGCAATTTTTGTAACTCAGTTTTATCTTGGTTTTGGTTTCTCTTGAAGAAGAGTTTATCGCATTTGATGGAGATACTGCGCATAATAAAAAGAGCCTTTATTTACAAATAATAATTAAAAATACTTTTAATCATAGCTGTCATAATTAGTATATGTCTAAATTAATTATATTTATTAATTTTCTCCGAGTATATTATCTCGCACACCGTATATTCCTATGGCGCACCGCTTACGTCCGGACTCTTTCGGCGGGAAAAGCTTATACGTATCAGAGCACATTCCCGCGTATACCGCCTTTCTCATTTCCGCTCTCCGAACTCCATCTACGTATTATCTGGGATATCTGCGGGAATCCTGATCCAGAAAATCGGGATTTTCGATCTACCGGATATTGGCATCGTTTAATTCAAACCTTCGGGGAATCGAAAGGAAGTCGGAATCCCATCGAGGCCCAATTGTCTTTCCCTCCATTTTCATCATCTCTCTCTATTCCCTATCCTTCTATTTTCATGCAGCGTGTTTCAGGATGGATTTGCAATACTACAAGAGTAGGTAGGGGAGACAGTTTTAGGCATCTTTTTGTCCTATAAACATGGGTTCGCAACTTCTAAGTTACTTAGCTATGGCAGCGGGAACATTTTGTTTGAATGCACTATATAGTCGCCATAAAAATGTTTTTCTTCGTAAAATACAGCCTATAGGATATTTTATTAATGCTCTCAATATTTAAGGACGTTAAAAAATTAAGGTTGGACGAAAATTTGCTATTAAAGTGGTATGAAATAATAAATCTTTGAGCTTAATTAAACGAGACATTTTCGTAGGTATACGAAAGGCAACAATACGATCACGCAATCTCACCCATTTTGATATTTATTCATTCAGAAAATTATAATGGCACTATTTCGTCCAATGTTGCTTTTTTATGTCCTGAAATACCCAGAGCATTTAGTTCAATGTCGTAAAGGCTGACTACCCTAGATTTACAGTTTCTATGGCAAATGCAAAGTGCATCCACAAAAAATTGCGTTGTCATAGATCAGTAACTAAGGCGTTTATGAAGAAAAATACTTAAAATAGGGTAGTTTCATTCATCAATGAAAACGAAAGGCATTGATTGCGATTCGTTACCCACCATTAGTGTATTCATAATATTCAAATCATTTGGTTTTAGAAATACCGGTTTAAACGAATGGTAATGGTCAATTTTATCCTCATTAGAAAAAGGCCAGATTGGCGCCCATGCGATGCCATTCCACGTGACGTCACAGGGACCTAGTTTCTATACAAGTAGATAGGAGTTTTACATCGTCTGAGATTACCAATTCATGCATGAGGCACAGAGCTCAGGGAAACATGTCTTAATAATCACCTATTAAAACTGGCTAAGGTCGGAAAGTTTTCTTTGTTTGATAAGGTATTAATTAATTTAAGTTTAATTAAAAAGTAATTATTTAAGCCAAGCGCTACCAGCTATCGGGGTACTCTGCTACCTGCTAGCATCCTGCGTCGCATCAGCGCTCTAAGCCTCGTCCCAAGGTCACCTCACTTGCGGCAGCGGGAACCAGAATGACGTCACACGGAGTTTTCCCAGCATTCATACTTAGCCGTCGCGTTTTCGCACGCTTGAAAATATTCACTATTCATTTAATCGCGAAAAATAGATATCGTCATTTAAAAATCTAAAAGCGTGAAATACGCACTCCAGTAGTAATAATCTTTCGATATAGGCAATAAAAAAAATTATGGTAAACCGCCCTATTGTCACCCACCACCTCCTGAAGCATCGCACATTCCTTGTAATAACCATTTATGGTTGTTATTTTGGCCTCTCTCGTGTTTAGAGGATCCCTTCGATTAATTTCTCTTGGCGTCCGTCAGTTGGAGCGGGCTTATATTTTTAGCTCGGACCTCGAAGCGGGAGATTATTTGAAAAATAAAATAAAATGCGATACCTCCTGCGATTTAATCTTTCAGTCAAATTCACACCCGGATTGGGGAGCTGCGATCGGCTGACGGGAAATGACTGGGTTCCCTGAGAGTAATTAGTTAAAAATATCCAGCTGCGTTAAAAAATCGATGCTGTGAGAATTGTGCCTTTTTTCCCTCAAATTCTCCCTCGAGAACTCGGCTTTATTTTTAATGAAATCAGGACTTACGCGTATTTTTATGAAATCTACTTCCGGCTTTTCACAAACCAATTTTTTTTTAAGTGATGGAGTCGATTTAATCCCCGATTTTTCTCCCGGGAATGGTATTTTTTTGCATAAAAATAGCTATTTATTAATGAATAGTGAGATTTACCTTAAAAACCTATCATGATGGATCTTATTGTTATGTTTACTTAAAGGTACTTACCATTTTACTTAGAGGAACTAAAAATGATGACTTTGCGTCGTTCTGTATGTTTTCGGGAGTAGTCCATCAGGCTTGCTTTTGATGTATACTAAGTGATGGTTATTTGCCATGTATCTTTCAGTGTCTTCCATAATTGATTTGATGTCATGCAAGGATGCTTTTGCTAGATAGAAGCAAAGAGAATACGATGCCGCAGAACAGCAGAGGACCAGCAATGTGACGTTATCGCTCTAAGAGCTGCAACTAAATAATTTGCCAAGTCGTCTTCCTTCGCTAAAATATATTACCAGAATGCAGAATCAGAAAATTTATGTCGTTAAGAGCATCTATGTGTCCAAATACCCTCTACTCTAGAAGATTCAATTCTGCTGAAGATACGGGGAGAAATAGACCATCCTATAACTTTGCTATAAAAAACCTGCTTAGGGGATACATGATGACTTCAGAAACTAAAATCATCGATGTCACACCTGTCCTCTCAGGAACAAATACGGCAACGGTTTTTTTGCAATATCATCATGTTAGTGTGCTAATATAACACTAAAATGATGCTTAGCTCATGATAATTTTCGGTAAATTCGTCCAATTTAGCCCATTCCAATATTTCTATAGTTTGTTTTTATAGCTAGCATTCGTTTACTTTTCATCAAATATTCCCAACTATGATTTACCAAGAGGTCCTTAAGCTTTTGTCAGAACATCCAGAAATTTTGTCTATTTTCTGAATGCGATTTATTGCTCTACCGAATTGTATTGGGAATTATAATTGATATATTTCAACGGATTGATGGCATACTACTTGTAATTATACTCTTGATTGCCTTTGCAATTATAAAATCAATTTTAAAATGGTATCATTGGTTTTGAGGAATCAGCGCTATCAGTCAAATAACGAAGGTGATGGGTATTAAAAATTTATGAGTTTAAAATAGATCGATTATGTGTTATTTCAAAATTAAACTCTTGGTCATTGTCGCAGTTAAAAAATAAATTTTATTATCGTATTTGAAGCTTTGAATAATCAGTGCTACTTCTTGTGAATAAGTATCACTGGCTAGATCCAATCGTTATCTGTAGATTTCCCGGTCGATTGCAAAGCTACGAAACGTTTCGACTGCCGAACTTTTAATGAAAGTTGTTGTTCCGGTCGAGCCTGAGCTCTTCCTTCTTCTTGGCAAAAGAGGGGGACTCAGCGGAAGCCGATTCTGGAGAATTTTCCCTCGTTCAATGAAGGAGCGGTTTTGATGGGGGGACGACGGTAAGGAGTCTTATTCTGCGGAATGGAAAGTCTTTCTTTCTCTCGGAGCTCCGGCTATTGTCTTCGGGAGGGGGTAGGGGCTTCTTTTCCCCCTCTTTAAAGAGGAATGGAGGGGAAAGAAAATGGTCTGATTTCCTCTTTCGGTCTTTGCCTGAGGAGGCAAAAAAAATTGCGTCGTTCATTTTAAACGATGGCGGGTAATAAGGGGGAATTATAGTGGCAAAAAAAGGCAAAGGCAAGCAGGAGCCTCATGGGGGGTATCCAATTACGACTGAGGCAAATTGCAGATGATAGGAAATCTGAAAAGGCCCCTGGAAGGAATCCGATTTCAAGGTAACCTATTTCGAGGGCGTATGCTCCAGCTAGGATCTATTATCTGTGTTGGATTAAAGGGATGAGGTATTGATGGGATGGAACCTCGCCCGGCTATTTCAATCAAGTGGAGGAATTCCCTGGCTGATGGCAAACTATCACACCCACTACATCAACATAACCTTCACGAAGATAACAGTGTTCCCACTCGACCGTGAAAACCTTAAAACCGTGAATAAGCCGTGAATTTCGTCTACCGTGAAAAAACCTGGAAATAGCCGTGAAATTCGTCATTGAACCTTCAAAACCTCTCAAACTTGATTTTAGATCTACGATTGACGGATCAAAAGAAAAATAGGTCAGTCACTCGCAGACACTGTCCACGCATTTATCTACACACGTATATTCGAAGCGCAAATATTGGTCCGTGTGTCATGACGACACACAGACCTTAAGGCTGTGATCGACCTTTAACCAAAGTGATCATTAACCCCGGCGAGAAATCAGACACTTATACACCTCCCTGTCACCCTCCTTTTTCTCACTCACAACCTTTAGCCGGCCCTAAATTTTGCTAACGATAGGCGACGTCATAAGAGCATTTTCATTGCTGCGTTTTGCATTCCCGGCGTTTATCGCGTTTGCTATATTTTTAGTTAACGTGTGGCCAGTGATTTTTATGAGAGCAATATTTCTTCCTAAAATGGCTTATCAAAACAGACCGTGAATTTAACGCAATTTAAACCGTGAAAACCTGGAAAAAACCGTGAATTTTATAATTTAGTTAGAGTGGGAACCCTGGGTAAGGCGCCTAGTGTGGTTGACGTTTCAACTTACTTATTTGAAGTGCAATCATAGGTTGGAGAAGTACGTCCCATAGCATTATCTGCGCGCGGGCCATCTAGGTATCAGTTCATGGGTTCATGCCAGTAAAATATTTTTAATGAGAATATTACCATTATTTCAGGGCTAAAGTTTTTGCCGTATGTAACAGCGGTTACGTTGGGCAGTCCTTCAGTCATTCATTTCTTTAAATTCGCGCAATGGAATTAGAGGGAAAAAACAGACTTCCTCTTTATCCAAAAATGAACTCTAAAGAAATATGAAGAAGAAAAAAAAATTACGACCCCGCATTCATTCTCTACATATGGATGGCTAAGTTCTAACAACATGTATCTCAAAATTTGGCTCGTCTGAGTGCTAACACTGTTAATAAACAATAAAATTCAAGCAAAAAACAGCTATTTGTTTGCAAATGTATGATTATTTTTCAGTTTTATCTATTTTTGGTTCTTAATTTCGATAAATAAACATTAAAATTCAAGCAAAAAACAACTCTTTGTTTACAAATTTATGCTTCTTTTTCAATTTTATGTACTTTTGGTTTTTAATTTTAATTAAAATTATATACAATTGAAAATATGAATCGTTTTTTTGCTCTCCTGAAAATTTGTTATTTTTGAGACACGTGTTGTTATAACTTAGCCATGGATATCTTCAAATGCTGAATTTGTATGCTAATTCATTTATGCTAAAAACGAATGATTAAAAGGCAACGTCGATAGACGTTACTTGTGTGATGATATCAATATTTCATTCATGCATAAGCCATCCATGAAGCACCCCATAGCTCTCCGCGGCTAAATCCATTTTTGCTACCAGTTGTGTAATCCATGTAGTATATTCAAGGTGTAATTAAGGTATCGTTTATGTTTTGATGGTATTTCCGCATCGAATATTAGCTCAAAACGACTGCAAACTTTTTTCGTGGCTAACGAGACCAATGTAACATATTTTTAGAATTCCATACATACCATCAGTAGGTGGGGTTCAAAACTTACCTGCTATGGAATATTTTCACTTACAATTATAATATATCATGCTAATATTCTGGCGAATGTCCCTAAGGATTTCTTTTACTTCTTTGTCCAGGCAATTTATATTTTACATTAACATTAGTACTTCTAGACTCCATTAGTATCAAATCTGGCCTCGGTGGAAGCGGGGTAAAGTCCTCGCATGAGAAGCGTGAGGTCGCGGGTTCGAGTCCCGCCTGGGTTGGTTGCCCAGGGCACGGCTGTTCGTGAATGTTTATTGGTTGAAATTGTTGAAAAGCCTCGATATAAAGGCCAAAATGAGCTGTTTTCGGTGGTATGAAATGAAATAAAGAAATAAAATTTTATGTCCGACATCAATTATATAATCTTTAAATTCTAGTATTTCACCATTAAACGAGACTAATCTAAATTTCATTGAACAAGATACTAGTTGAAATTAGGGCTTATTGTTAATTATACCATTTAAAAATAATTGCAGGATACCTTGTATTTTATTTCATTTAATAAATTTACTGCTACTGTTGACGATAAAATGTCATGAATGTACTTTACTTGCCCTTAAACGTGAAAAACGAAGCTTTTTATTCAATACTTAATCATAGCAACATAGTTTTACGTTATGGTTGTTGAATTCCAAAACAATTATCATCATATTATCAGTTTTATTATATGGTGTAATTTTGAATCAAAATCATACCAGTTTGGTAACCGAATGTATTTGCGACTATATGCGGTCGTAAGCTGAGTAAAGCATGGCTAAGTAAAAATGAAGTGAAGACTAAGTAAAAAATTGTATTATACCTATACTTGACTCTTTTCTTCTCTCCATTCACAAATTAATGTCTGTGCAACAAAAGGTTTTTGGAAACTATTTTATGGTATTTAATTTAGTCTGAGGTTATTTTAACATCGCCTCACGTATGAGCACTACTTTTTACTTAATCCAATAATCTTTAAATCAGGTTCCTCCAAGTTGAGTTAGCAATTTGCTGACGTTCAGAACACGGTGAAGTTATGGCGTTTCGCCGTACTTTTGAGTGGAAAACATTTTTTTATCCAGCGCTATTTGCGGAGCGTTTTCGCATCCATCAGCAACAGTCTTCTTCGTCTCATTAATCACCGAGCGTAATTGCGTCCGTATCTATAAATTTTGTAGGGATATTTTTTTACGTAAAAAAATATAGATTGTTGCGAACGAAAAGAGCGGAACTCGATTAGTGCATTCAACCGCCGCTGGCGGCGAAAGCGTCGCCCTCGTCCCCGTGCTCCTTAAGGGGGGGGATCCTAGGATACAAGAGACAGCGCTTAATCCATCAATCAGGGATTCAATTAATCAATCACTCCCTAGAACTCTTTTTTTTATTCCTCTTTTTACCCTGTCCTTCCCTTTATGTGTCGCTCTACCTCATCCTTCCGCCACAATGAACTTCTAATCTCTTTCACTCCCCTCTCCGTCTCTAGGAAACGGTTCTTAAACAAAGCAACTTTATCCTCATGACTACGATGCTACACCGTCATGTGAGTGAATAAATCGTTCGGTATTATGCTTAAAGCTGGTGTCTCTCGCAAAGGTTCCCATGAATTCGTAAGGACGTTAAGATGACTGGCTAAAAGAGTCCATTTGGAAAGACTTTTTGTGACCATGATGGGTTCAGGCACAGAATATCGGGGTATAGTAAACGGAATAATCTGGACTTGGGTGGTCAGTGTAGTTTTTAAGGCTGATTTGCACGATGAATTATCATACGGATGATCATGCGAATGAAACTCATTCGCATTGATCACTTGAAACGTCTGCTTTACACGGTGAACGAATTGGGCGAATTTTCGGCATTGGAGCCTTGCGCAGTAGTGCGACTATCGATAGCATACATCGATTCTAGCGATATTTTCTAGCACAGGCAGTTGTTTTGAAAGTCGTAGACGACGTAATGCTTCGTTTACATGTGGTCTTGAATGTAACTGCTTTGCTTGTATATTATTCCATTGCTTTGTATAATTTTGTAGAGCATAACATGAAAATTTAAGAGAAGGATTCTAACGTTAAGTAATGGATAGCAGGAAATAAATATAAGCAACCACTGCAGTCTAATATTAAGCCAAGCAAATCAAATCGGGAGCCGCTAGAGACTCGGAGGCTGCGCGCTAGGCTTACATTGTTAGACCAATTGAGAATGGATATCTTTAAGAGCGACACGGAGAACATAATATTAGAGCCCCTCAATATTGCCAGGTCTGATAGAAGCGATAAATTAAGAGAGATATTTTACCGAACGGATAGATATGCGAATTCCTTTTTCCCCGAACCATAAAGTACTTTAATAAACGCCAGTCGTAATTTCGTTAGAGCATTTCCTTTTATGTGCAAATGGCTGGTGTTCTAACATCCCTGCCACACGCCTTTTAGGCGTCTTGCGGGGTAGTATGTAGATGTAGATGAAATATGTCTCAATGTTTGAATATAATTTTCCATTACATAGACCAATTTGGTGGGGAATAACATACAAATTATGAGACGGATTATAAGGAGAGGGACATAATAATGGTGAAGAAGTATTAAGTTGTTGCCCCCGCAGTGAAACCATGCTTATGGCTTCAAGGTGGAATATGATGCTAAGGAAACCTTGAAATGGTTATACGAAGTCGACGTAAACTCTTCTCGGATATCCATCCGGGTTAGATCCTCCATCTCCAACTTAGCCGACGTTTCGATGAATGACTTTTTCATTGTCGTCAGGGCCATTGATGATGGTACAGTACACATCAAATCAACGGCCCTGATAACGATGACGAAGTCAATAAGTCATAAGACCCGAGACTGTTTACGTCACCCGTTTACGAAAGTAAAATCTTCCGTTGTATGAAATCCTTTCCCATTTTATTCGATAAATTAGAAAGCGAATAAAAACATAAATTGGGGATAATCTGTTCGTTGAGTGTCGCACAGAAAAATCTTACCTCCCGGGAGATGAAATTATGTTAACTTTTATCGAAAAAAATTGCAAAAGCCGAAGCATCAATGCCTCCAAACAGCACTCCCAAAGCGGAAAATAAAAATTGTTGAAGATAAGCTTAGAGGGAAGGCATGGCAAGGGCGATGGCTGGTCGGCAAGGGGTTTTTATGCTTGGGATGCCGTCGGGCAAGGCGGTGTAAAGATTCCACCAAGCAGTCGAACAGAGGTCATTCCTGTGCATGAGAAGAAAGGTGCCGCGATGGTAAAAAAAAAAAGAACGAGGCCTACTCTATTTCCAAAGTAGTGGTCATTAAAATTCAACTGGGTAACTGTATTTATATTTCGTCGTCAGAATGAGACCTGAGAAACATTTTCAGTAAGATGAGAAGCCAAGTTTCCAACAGATGCATTAGCGACACCATTCCATTTCATGGGATAATATTTAGTCACTGACTCAATGTATTTTACACTTGAATATAATCCAAAATCAGTGTAGAAGACGAATAATTTTGGAAAATGATGCAAAGGAGACATTCAGTTGATTATTCTAACACCTTCTTGTATTTCATGCAATAAGTTAGAGAGCAAATTAAAACAAAAATTGGGGAAGAAGACTTCCTAGAATATCTTGAGGATACCTCCCGGCAGATGAAATGATGTCAGCATTTATCGAAAAAAATTATAAATTCGATATTTAAGTCTACATTGTATTTGTGAACAAAAGGTTAAATTATTAAGTGAAGAAATAAATAGCAACACAAAAAACATTCAATAAATACCAGGGATGGCAAGTGAAATGAAACATCTTCGTTTCTACCCGGAAGCAAACGGAAATACGAGGCCTAGATTTAGTTTCGTTCCCTCACGAAATTAAAATCACCAAGGAATTTAGTTTCGACCCGAGTCGAAACTTTACTCCCGGTAACAAAGCTAAATACATCAAAACCTTGCTGCTCATAGTAAATTTTCGATTACAGAAGTTGAATGGAGGGGGAAAAGAGGGAATAGTTTCGTTTGACATGCGTGTAAAGAGGTTAAAAGCATTGAGATTCAAAATCTATTGACCATTTGCGTTCACCCTTCTTTCATTCAACAACACTTCGTACTCAGTGTGTGGGTCCAAACTAAACTGTTCGACGGTTAAGCATGTGGTCTCTCCGGTGCGAAAAATAATGCGTTTTGTTTCTTCCCAGAGGTGTTGTTCAGTTTCGACCCGAAGTAGTTTTGACTCCGATTTCGTTTCAACCCTGAGTTTAGCTCCCCGAGTTTAAATCCATTTCCGTTTCGTTTCTAAATTTCACTCCCGGGATCGAAACTATTGACATTTTACTGGTTTCTACTTTCGCCTTGTTTCGATTGCCATCCCTGTTAAATACACTCAGTTATCACGAGTCATTTCTCATATATTACTGCCGCATCCGCTATTTTTTGAATTATGGAGGTAGGAGAAAAGGAAGAGGGATTTAGAGAGAAAGTTTTCTGATGGCGCTTGTAAATGGAGGAATTGATTATAACTACAGGAGTGTTGACGGAATGATGGGTAAGTGGTATCCTGTATCGAAGAGATAGGAGTCTATGAGGGATTGGGAGCTATGGATAGTGGTGACGTAAATTGATTATGAACGAGTACCGTGTTGTTAGGGAAGGGACACGGAGAGAGAACATTGGGAGAATACCGTTAGACCTGAAGTAGCCATTCATGATTCATTTATTTATTTTTATCTATTAGCAAAACACCGAAAACAGCTCTATTTGACCTTTTATATCTGCGATACGGGTAACCAATCCAGGTGGGACTCGAACTCGTGGCCTTCGGTTTGGGGGTCCACCTAGGCTGGATTCGGTTGAAAAATCGGAGGTCACTTGGTGTACGTTGTCGTATCTCCAGTTGGGAGAGGAGATTATCTGCAGTGAGATTACGGAGGGAAGGATAATAATATATTTTACAATGTTAATGAATAAATTAAATGATAATATCCGTTTTTCCAAAACAAAATGTAATTAATTTTTGTCGCGGATTCAGTTTTGATGCACTGTTAGCTGATTGCAAGTGGTGCAAGGAGATCTCAAAATTCGCATGGGTGAATATTTTGACTCGTAGCCTATGTTGACATAATAACATGGATTTTTCAATGACAAATATATAATTTACTTGACCCGCGGTTTCAGTTCTCATTAGTGGATTACAGTATTAGCAGATAGCAGATGGTGCTAGTGGAAACTTAAAATTCCATATCATTTAATATCCGGGGCCCCGCGGTTCTGCCTCGGCCCAATTACATGGAAGCTGCTGGTGGTGGGGTCAATCTCCGGGGTTCAAAATATTCCTCGCTCCCTGCATACCTAAAGTGTATCAATGAGTATGGTTACGGCACCAAAATGCCTCATCTAACGGACGGAGTACTAGGCTGCGTTCCATTTTACGACCCAAGTGCTCTGGAACGCTTCAAGTCGAACGTTTCACACTTGGTGCGTGACGCCGCGAGGCTTTGGTGCAATAATCCCGCATTTTGGTTGAGCGCTTAGAGCGAATGCAATAAATCGTGGGGTTACACTGTCTATGACGTAGAGTTGCGTCACTAATGCTTCAATAGGCATTTAGGGAAACAGGTCATAAAGTTTATGTAAATTATTATTGGATCGTCATCCTCACTGTTCAACAATGGCAAGATTTCTTTCATTCAGCTCTACATTCTCATCCCAGCGGATAATAAAGACTTTTCTAAAATTGAAACCGCGACCGAATACACTACGCACATAAAAATATATATGCCGAATTTTCTGCAAATTTATTTTTATCTGCAAATTTGCTCGGGTTTTCCACCGGTTGATGTATTCCATGTCCCCCGACGTTTCCGAATGCCTTCGGAAGATCCCTTGAGGATGAACAGCAAGTCGCTGCTCGAAACGTCGGGAGACAAGTAATACATCAACCGGTGGAATACCCGAAAAACTTTTCCGCAGCTGATACGCCGGGAAAACCTAAGATCATGCATCAAAAATAAATATATCTTGCAGGGTAAGAGCTGATGTATTAACATCCTCCGACATACGCCTGTTGAGGCATTTTTCGGGGTAGTATGTGGATGTAGATGTGGTTTAATCATCACCATTCAACAATCCTCCACTCATTTTCCTATCAGCTAATCTTTTCACACCTACTTATTTCTTCTCTGCTCTTTCATATCCTCCTTTGCCTATTCAATATATTTTGTTCGAGGTCATTCGGCGTGATATATTTGGCGTAATTTTCAGTATCATCTGATTCAAGGCAGATGATGTAATTACTGGCCTTATCAGGTCACGGAATTTAGTTATGCCTGTCCTTTATATTACTAATGTCTGTCCCTTAGAGAGAGATATAAGCTCTTTTTATTCATACACATACGTACTACATACTAGATTGTTTACAACGCCTCTGAAATAATCCACATGTGCAGTCAATTTACCACCACAAATTTATACCACTCTCTACCATCCTAATGGGAAGGGTTCCTATATGCTGTCCCGGGGCATTGGAGGGACAAGGAGCGAAGGAGCTACGGAAGTAAATGAACCCGAGAGAAAAATGAAGGGCCGGAAGACAGAGGCGGGGGAATGGAGAAAGGAGTTTGAGTGGTTTTAAGGGGTTGAGAGATTGTAGAACCGGAGGAAAACCCACCCTCTCTGACGAAACGCCTTATCATTTGATGGAGGGAGGAGGGTGAAGAAGGTGAGGGTTGGCACACAAAACTTATTTTTGGGAACTTGAGAAAATTCCTCGTTGCTCGAAGAGCGTTCCCGAAACTCCTCAATTTCGTCTCAGCCTTTTGCCGTCGCCTCCTCCCGCCCGCCCTCGTGCCCTCAGATAGGCCGTCGCAACGCACACATTTCTTGGAAGAGGCCGCCTCGAGGTTTTAAGCGAGCACAACACAAAGGAAGGCAGCGCGTGTGGTGTTGGGGAAGAAGAAAAGTCTGTCTAAGGGAGTGATAAGGGAGAGATGGCTAAGATAGAGGAAGCGAGTTTTAAGGGTCGTTTGGCGAGGGATGGGATGTACTGTGGGTTACGTTGGATAAGAGCAACGAAAGTGAGTTAGTCAGTGCGACATAACCGTCTACTGACTGTAGTATGCGGTTATTGTATGATAATTGGAGATACGTGAAAATCGCACTTTTTATTTTATCGCTCTTTCAATAAGAGTTTATCGCATTTTGTAGCGTCTATTTTTCATTTTCATAATGAGGTAGATGACGATAAAATGTAGTGAAACACAGTTATATGACAAAATACAGAATATTTTAAATAAATATGCTGTAGAACAATAATAAATTAAGGAATAAGACATAGTGGTGTAGCTTGCCCGCGCCCACTTGTAGTTCGCGACCACGTAGAGTCCCAGCCAACTAGCAGCTGGCAGGTCGCTCACATGCTTAAAGCGGTGAGTGTTGGCGGAGCATATAAACTGCGCTCGGCACAAAATGTACGAATTTTGCCGTCGAAAAGGCAAATTTGCGTAAAAAATATCATAAAAGTCCAGTCATCGTATCCATGTCGCATTTATTTGCGCACATCGCATTTGCAATTTTCACGCATCTCTAACGATAATATCTCATTTTTTTCTACTTTAATGTGTTCAGCTTTCGCTCAAACGCACAGAATTTCTTTGTTTTTAGTTTAACTCAGAGCAATATTTGCACGCTTTCACCTCATACTTATGGGATTCATACCGCGATAACGTAAAAATGTAAATGGGTTGTCTTTTTTCGCATTTGGTTACTACTGCATAAATATTTTAACCAGCAATTTTCCTCTCTCTATGATTTTAATACCCTATGGTGAATTCAGTCAAGGAATCTCTATTCACTAATACATTAAATGCTCAATTCATTACAATTCACTTTTTTTGCGTGTATTCCATAGCATTCGAAATGTAACTTGGCATTTGAATTTTTGAAAATTTTGAAGATCTTCGTATTCACGGTGGAAGGAGAAGTTGGGGGCTGCTGTGGAACCCTCAACTAGTGGAGGTCAGCTGCTGACGTAACTTCTAGTATTAATGTCAGATGTGTGCATTCAATGATATAACTCTATTTTCGGATTCGAGGAAGAATAGATATATGCCATCGTAATCACTTGGAAGCTCTTTTCTACAGAGCAGTTAAGGATCAATCTTTTTTCCTATATTTACAGAGAAGTTGTTTTTCCTCGTTTCTGATGAACAGTACCACTTCAATTGGTTCAGTATCTGCTAAGAGGCGCTAAAGAGAAAGACGGATGTGCCGAGATTTCTTCTGAAATATTATATCTTTTTAGAAGAATATCCAGTGTTACATATTCTCGTTGAAATGAATTTAAGGCTTATAAGTATGGGATAATTATTTTAATAACTGTGAGTAAGGTTATGGAGTACATTCAAGAGAGAGAGGGGGAATAGCTTATTGATAAGTTCATGAAAATAAACTTTTAAATTTTTCAAGCGGCGGGAACTTAAGTTTCCATCCTAATAGTTGGATATGAGAGCGGAAGAGACCATAGTTACTCGTAAAATGCTTCATGTAAACTTATCTTCACTTATGTAATGTTTAAATAGCATAAACATGTTAAGGTACAACTGTGTGCAATGAAAATCACAGCTTTTTGCATGTTTGACTGAGGGAAAGACGTTATAACGCTTCACACAATATCCCATTTTAAACTTCTCACATGAAAAGTTTCATGAAATTATGTCAATCTCAATGATAGATTCTCTCAGAATTTGATAAAAATCATGATGTGAGGTGAAAAACTCAATATGGTTTTTGTTGCGTATAGTGTCCATTCCAATTTTAGCCTGTACCGCGTTTGTCTCCGTAGCATATTGTAAGTATGTGTGATGGTAGTTTTAATTATACTCAGAGAATTCCAAAATTCTGACGGAAGGCAATAGATACGGTAATACGATAAGGTAATGGTTTCCCCATACGGTAATTGTAATCGGTAAGGACCACAGTGAAGAAAAATTTTCTCAGAAAACTTCTTCAAAAATATTTATGGTGCACCATTCCTGCTGAGAAGTCAGTAGTGTAAAATAACGGATAACAACGGAGAAATTAGAGAGAAAAATTATGTTCTGTGATATTTTGAGCATTTTTCTCATTTATTTCCACATTTCACAAGCCTTGCGCATATTATGTCATATCCTTCAATACCTTCGTGGCTGGGCTTATCTTCAGGGATAACCTCATACCTCGTCTTTGTTGGGAACAGGGGCGGGGGGACACTTTTGGTAAGGCATGAGAGAAAGAGAGAGAAATTGAGGCGACAAAGGCAAGGAGCAAAGCAGGAGAAAGGTCTTTGAGGAAAGGGATGAGGAATTCGTGTGGGTGACACATAGGGAAGGTCGAAATACCATGGCCGAAGGGAGAAAGAGAAGGCTAACGAGGGAGAGGAAGGAACTGCAAAGACATTGGGCTGAAACTTACAAAGAGAGCCTTGAGGAGTTTACGTGGGGAGAGGAAGGGAATTTGGGGATGGAAAAGCATTCTTTCCGGGCCAGGAAAAGATGTGTAGGAGACGAGGGAATTGACGTAGAGAAGGAAAGGGTAACGGGGTTGTGAAAGGCACGTGGCAGAGATGACTCTTCCGTTAAAGATTGAAGGTTGACAGCGGCAAGAAAGTATTCCCGCTTTCTTGGGAAGGATACTGCAATAACCTTACTGGTTTTTATGATTAGACAAGGGCAGCATTTTGGAATTTTCTAAGCATGTATGAATTTTCTAGCATACTACGCTAGAGTTCCATGGTGGTATGTTCAAAGGCATATCACCATGACGAGAACGAGGATAAAACGGTCTAGAACAAGCGGCAGCTAGAAAGCATTCCTGTGATCCCGTAAAGGATGGGTCAGTAACCTTGTGTCTTTTTACGCTTTGTTAAAGCGAGGATTTTGGAATTCTCTAAATGCATGCAAAGCTAGTTTTCGATCGGGGCTTGTAAGTAAGCAGAACCACGACAAGAACGCGAATAGAACGATCTCACCAATAAGATTGAAGGTTGGCAACAGCAAGAGAGTAATCCTGTTTTCCCGAAAAGGATACTGCAGCAACCTCATGGTTTTTTTAAGCTTAGGCAAGGCCAGAATTTTGGAATATTCTAAGTACAAGCTACGCTATCGTTTCATCCAGGCATTTTCGAAAGCATGTCAGCATGACGAGAACGCGGATAACACCATATTCCGTTTAAGATTAAAGGGTGACAGCTACAAGAAAGAATTCTTTTCATATGACAAAGGATGCTGCAGTAATTTGTGAGAACAATCCACAGAGAAAAAATTATTCGCCTTGGCCGGGATGATATGCTCACCAATCCATACCATCTTGTCCGGTATAGTCCACAAACTTCACCAGGGTAGCCTCAGTAGCTTAACTGGATAAAGCACTCGATCGGGAACGGGGATCGGATTGGGATCCTGGTTCGTATCCCAAAGCGAATTATTTTTCCCTGTGGATTTTTTGCACAATTTTGCATAACGGGTGACTCCGTGAAGTTATCACCGTGGGCCGTCCCGGTATACTTAACCCTCGTATGGATTTACGAATTTAGTTACGCTGTTGGATTTACGGCGCCGCAGCGGCGCTGCGTAATGTTTTGTTATTGTTTCGAAGTTAGCCTTTATTGACATGTTTTCTGGTTGATGATGATAGTGACATTAGTGACATCTATTATCTTTATTTCCCAACGTGTTTTGCTAGATTTAACCCATTATTGTGGAAGTTATAGCAAAACATCTTGAAAGCTGAATTCTTTTCCATTTGTTACCATAATGCTCTCCATTTTTGTTCCCTTTGTCTGTTATTTTCAAATGAAAATTAATTTCTTGTGTAATGGTTGTTTTGAATAGTTTTTCTGACATGTAGTGCTGGACAAACTCCAGTTTTTAACGTTAACATTGTCTTATTTTTTATAAGTATTATCTATATTAAGTATCCTAATATAAAAAATGAGGACCGAATAAAAGTCTTATGTGCCCATGTAATAAAATTTTGCTTTGCTGCGTCCGCCCGTATGTTATATCTTTGCAGTGTACAACATAGAAAACTAGGTTCTTAAACTATTATGATGCTTGAAAAATATTCTCGGGATACCGCGCGGGTAAGATTATGTGAGATCGCCGACGTTTCGGGTACCGACTCGCTACCCATTCTCACGGCTACTGACAGAAAATTCGAAGTGACCGTTAAAGCCCAGTATTAGGAGGGGCCGGATTGGTCGAGATCCGATTGTTGTCGCGGGCTCCTAATGCTGGGCTTTAACGGTCACGTCGAATTTTCTGTCAGTAGCCGTGAGAATGGGTAGCGAGTCGGTACCCGAAACGTCGGCGATCTCACATAATCTTACCCGCGCGGTATCCCGAGAAGATTTTTCAAATATTGTTCGCCAGGAAAGTGTTAAATCATATATTATGATGCTGCAGTAATTAAGATGCTAAAATTAATATGATGTTGCAGTAATTTTTATGTTTTTTTTTACACTTAGACAAGGCCAGAATTTTGGAATTTTCTATGTACATAATACGCTAGTGTTCCTTTGAGGAATTTTCAAAAGCATATCACAATGGCGAGAACGCAATGAAAACGGTCTTCCGTTGAGGACTGAAGACTAGCAGTTGCAAAAAAGTAGTACTGTCCTTGCGCAAAGGATGCTGTAGTAACCTTATGGTTTTTTTCGGTCACACAAGCACGTCATATCTGCGTTCCAGTCATAGTGATACGCTTTTTTACATGCCTCAACCGAACCCTAGCTTAGCATATATACTTTGAAAATTTCACAATTCTGGCCAAATAAAAGGATACTTCACACGGTAATTGTGAGCGATAGGGACTGCAGTGGAATAAACGTTTTCTTAGAAAACTCCATACCCTCGAGCAGGCGCACCTGGGCGCATGGCGTACTTTGTCCAGGATGTATGTATTTATATGATAACACTCGATTTTTGTTCAGATTTATTTTTATATGTAGAAATTAGCTCAAACTTGTACATTTATAGGTGATACTAATGTAAAGGTACTCAGGTGGTACATGGCCGGTCGCGCGGCGTAATTTATACGCCACGGTTGTCGGGTTCCTCTTGCCAATCTAAAAAAATATTTGCTGCAATACTTTGTGCTTTAAAAACACACGTCATAGAAAGTCAAAATGACATTGTAAGAATGCACAAGGCCATACAAGAAAAAACAAAGTACGAGGTTTTCGGCCGGCCGGCCGCGCGGCGTACTTTGTACGCCACGGGTGTCGGACCCTCTTGCCGAAATAAAAATAAATTAGCTACAATACTTCGAGCTTTGAAAACTCGCACTATAGCCAGTCAAAGTACACTGTAAGAATAAACGAGGCCATTATAGACCAGAATGTACGTACAATGTTGAAATCCTTGTTTTACGAATATTGGCGTACTTTATACGCCAGCGCGCCCGCTCGAGGGTAAAAACTTTTGTGTGGGCTGTTGATAAAGGCTGGTGGACCATTCATTCGATGTAAGTTCAGCAAAATAATGGACAACAACGGAAAAGTTGGTGAAATAAATTTCAAAAACTCGAATATTTTCGTTTGTAGCTCTTTTCCTGCGTTCTAATAAAGGTACTGTGACTGAGTTCACAGCGTGGCCCCTTTTATCGTTTTCCTTTTTTTTTGGGAGCTGAAAAATAAAGGAGCAATATCGTTCAATGTCGAAGCCCCGAGTTGCAGCTCGAGAACATAAAAGGTCGCGTAATAGCCGAGATAGAAGGTTGGAGGGTGACATTGGTATCCAACCGGACCTTATTTGCACGACATGAGTGATTATGCTCTTATGGATTTACGAATGAAGTTACGTTGCTGGATTTATGGCGCCGTAGCGGAGCTGCGTTTTATTATGCTAATGATTGTTAGGTTTTCAGAGTGACAATGAAAGTTACATATATTTTCGTTATTTCTCACTGTGTTTTGCTTGCGTTTCATTAGAGATAGAATGGGAAATGTGATGTGGCAGATGAGGTTTTGCATCTTTGATGGATAATCCAAAATAATTAATTTTAAGAATTTTGGGTCATAGGTGGTGAGTGAGAAGAATTTCTGAGCCTATTTTCTTCGTTCTGGCTCTGCGTGAGGGACTGATGGAAGAAGAGCTAGTATTCACGGGTGACCAAAAATGCCCTAAAAATAATGGGAGAACCCCGCTCACCTTTTCTTTCTGTAGCTTTGCACTGATCCTGCGTTGCACTGTTCCTCGAAAGTGGAGGAAAAGTGTGTGACTTATTAGTTCCCTGTGATATCTCTTGCTTACGGCGCAGAAAAATCCGGGAAGCAGTGTAAATAATCTAGACTAGGAGATATGGATACAAGGGTATGGCTACACACTTTCCCGCTAATGATGCCGCACCGTCAAACACATAGCCGATTCCCGCCATTGTAGGCCTTTTTCTCGTCAAAATAGCAATATTTTTCCCATTCATCCTTGCTTTTTTCATAATAGCAATTTCAATGTTAATCCTATTTGTTGCCATTGCATTTTTTTTATAACTGTTGCTGCTTTGAAAGAGAGGTATGCCTAAAGCATTATTCCTCATGCTATTTTATGTCTTCCCGTTTTCAAAAGTAGTGTAACATTCGTTGAATTAATATACGTGGCCGAGATGAGCGAAAAAAATGCGTGAGATACAATACATTCACCTCGCCATCGATGGGGCAGTCCGTAATTTGAAACTTCTCTCCCTACGGACAGCAAAATGCTTAGCGCGAACGAAACAATAGTTGCATATATTGTAGGATACAATGTATCTGTTATACCATAGAGTAAGCATATATAGAGAGCTCACCACACGTACAAAAATCGTATACGTTTTTGGTGTAGTTCTAGAACAATTAACCAGATGGCTATGAACAATTTTGGCAATTTTTTAAATTTGCTCTTTCCACAAGTACAAAAATATATTCTGAAGCAGAAAAGGTTGCTACGTTTAGTGGAGACATTAATTATTCGATTTTGTTTATAACAATTGTTATAAAAAATATTTTCTCGAATTTCGACTAGTTACTTGACTTTTCCGAGTTTATATTCCTAATCCATTTTCCGGCAGACTGTTCTTAGTATAAAGTTGAAACTTGCAGGAAATTTTTATAGCACATTTTTTTCCGTACTGGTAAACTTTAATTTGTTCATAACTCAGTTTCAACGTTGTTATGTGTGTTTATATATCTTTCGGACGAAAAATCTGGAATTTTGCAGGGTAAAAATCAATCGCCTGCTAACTTTCGTATCTTACGATATAGGTCCATATATGCTGCGTATGAAATTTGAACAAAACTATAAATTTATTTTTGGTGAAAGAACTGTAACTTTATCTCTATTACAAGGGGAGTTATGAATTTTTAATGACCGCACCTCGTCAGGCTTTCCTTACTGGCCTGGGTCTACGCTGAAATCTCCCGCCTCCCAAGGAGACCGTTTTGCCATCAGATAGGTTGGCGAGGTGAGGCTGTTGTTTTGACGAGGAAGAGATTTTCCGTGAGGGAGGATTTTTTCGCTTCAAGAGACATATAAATCTTATTGATGTTCATCGCTTCGTTGAACGATCAACATATCGAATGAAATACATTTCGCGTAGTGTGCTTCAGAACTTCAGTTAGGAAATACCTCACTTTGGTGAAGTGTAAATGCTATTTACAACACCAAGTACCGGAATATCACAATAAAATGGGAATGCGAGATTGGATCTCTACCCTGAAAAACAATGCACTGCTTGCCTTTTGCTAACGGTTATAGCCTCTTCACCACAGGTGGTAACTAAAGCTTAAAAGTATTTGGTAATGAATTCTTAAGCGCGCAGCTGCAAACGAACACAAGAGGTATGCATCAGCAGTAGCATTATATTTATGGGAATAAGGGTGGTCGGTGACCTTGATTTGTTTGCTTGATAGCGGGATGAGTTTTGGTCCATTCTGTAACCACGTCGAAAATGAAAAGTTTCTTTCGGCTCTACATTTCTACTTCGGGTCTTACGTATGGTGGTGGGGATCATCTAATGTATGATTTTATCTTCCCTTGAGACCTTATTTAGATCATAGTTGTGATAATCGTCGTCTCGTCAATAACAAGACGCATTGTCGTCCGAGGAAAGTTTTGTTTTAAGCGTGAATCGTTTTACATTTAGTTGAGGTTCTGAAACGTTAAACAAATAGCGGATGCAAGCGGGTTCACTCATTGCTTAAATTATCCCCGTCGGGATATGAATCCCTTCTGCCAGGAGTCGAAAAACGAAATATCCAAAGACGGATTTTACGCGGTGAGCATTTATACAGCAATATCAAATGGAGTATTTTTAGCATGTTTCCATTGTAAGTTGTTGCGGCACATGAAAAATATGGCAATTCATAGCTTTTGATTGTTAAAAATATTTTCAAGAACCAAATTCTGCAGTCGCCAGTGGAATGCCTTGATCTGCACTCTCTTCCGGAATATCGGATGAATCGTACACTGATGGGCTGCTGTCATGCAAGTGTGCCAGCTATTATCTGAATCTCAGGCGTTATAAACACGCGGGGCCAATATTTTAGATGGAAACTGCCTCGCCTTCCTCTAGATGACAGTAATGCACCGCAATCAAGAGCGTTAATCACTCACTGCTAGGCTATAACACTAGTAGGTGTATGCAAAAGCGTCGCAATATGCGTATGTGATTAAGATTTAGCATTACATGCGATGTAATACTAACGAGACGTAAAGGTTAGTTTTCGGTGTCAAAATCAGAAAATCAGGCGCCTTCAATAAAATAACTGTTGATTAAAAATTGTTGTTATACATTAGCTATTAGGAGATATTAATCCTTGATGTATTTATCCATGAATGGTGAGCAGACTTGAAGATCTTAAAAATTCAAACCATTTGTGAATGAATGCACGAGGAAATATTACATTTACATCATGTTCATTGCAATTAATTCTATGGACTTAATAGAAAGTTTCACCATAACGACAATCTATCGCGTATGGATATAGCAATGTAGGCCGTGAACAGCTGAAATAGGACACACCTTAGATCGACACATTTCATCCTTTGATTCATTGATTGCCATGAGCTCCTCATACTTACTTCTACACTATTTCATCCACCAGCTGAGACTCTCTTCCTTTTGTGATCATCAGTTAATTACTGAGTAAATGCTGGGGCCAGGGCTTGTTTATATCGAAATTCAGAAACGTTTGGTAATTAAAATTATTTTTTACTTTGATTCATTTGCGTAGTCACGTATTCACGTTATAAGATTCGGTTGCATAGATTTACTATAAATTTGACAAAATATTAATTTTTTTGTTTCACCTGTGAAGCGACTGGGGACAACCACTTACAACTCCTTCTTATCATAAATTGAAAGTGTAAATTTAGAGTGAATATTAAATGTTCATTACATAACTCAGGCGCATATTCCGTCTCTAGCTTAAGGAACATCTCTGCTTTTGAAAGCATCGACTCTCTCAATTTCCTTTTAAAAGGTGTGTCACAAAATTGATTTCTGAAAAATAACAGCTTTTTTTTACAAATTCTGATAAACCTCTTTTATGGACACAGCAAACCCTCAACATACTTAGCTTTTCCTGGAAATGTTCTTTCCATAATTAATATTTTACTCCTGTCCTCAATTTTTTTCTTCCCAGAAAAATGTTTCTTGCAGTTAATGCATCCACTTTTAGCCATGAGTCTCTTAAGGAGATATCCAGCGAAGTAAACGATTGATCAATGTTCCAAAGTTAAAACAAAACTTCGTTAATCCTCGAGCGGGCGCGCCTGAAATTTTACACGACTTGGCGGGTGGCGTACTTTGCTCACAATATATGCATTCGCATAATGTAAATGAATGCAGTATATATATGATAACACTAGATCTTTTCTAAAATGTATCTTTATTTGTAGAACATAGTTCAAGCTTGTACATTTATAGGTGATACAGATATAAAGGTACACAGGTGGTACACGGCCGGTCGCGCGGCGTACTTTATACGCCACGGGTGTCGGGTTCCTCTAGCTGGTCTACAAAAAATCTAAAATACTTATTGCTTTAAGAACTAACGGTATCGGCAGTCAAAATGACATTTGAGGAATTAAGAAGGGTATTTTTTTTCTCCCACAACCTTCAATATCCCCACTTCTCGTCACCCAAACCCCATCCTCCACCTTACCCCCTCTCTTCAAGCACCAAGGCATATATAAGGAGGAACTCTTAAGGCTTATGTTACACTTGATAATGCTTTTTGTAACGACGAAACGCGTAGCGTCATAATAAAACTCAGTGGAAATATTGCAATGTCTAATTTTACTAATATTAAGAACTTCCACCATATCGTGCCTCACACCATACAGGATATAAAGGTGATGTTTATATGTAAGACAGAGTCTTGTACCAGATGATGGCTCTGGAAGCCGAAACGCGTCGAACGTATTAAAATGTTGTGCAAAATTGGTACCACCTTTTATTTAAATAAATGTGAATTCTTTTGTACATCTTTTTCGCATGTTGTTTTTCGCAAACCTTTACGTTTTATATGACCTTCATTCCTGAAATAAGAAACTCCAAACCCAAAACTCTTACTATCATAAATGTGTCTCCGCTTTCGCATCAAATTTTCAGCGTGGAACTAATTCACGGGTAATATTTCCTTACCTTATTAAATGGAGTGCAGAAAATTTCACAAAGTGGCTCAGTATCATGTCTTCCGACAAAATACTATCAGCGGTATTATCTCTCAACTTTACCAATGTTCCAGTAAGTACCGCATTGAGTAAGGCTGTAATACTTCGTCAAAGGAATCATTGCGTCTCGCATAGTATTACACTGCTTCATGTAAAACCCCTCCAAAGTCCATTCGATATTCGAGAATATCTCCTATCACTATTTCATCAAAATCTGTGGTGGTCGTGAATAGACCCGTGACCCTATATAACTGATAGCCTATTAGTTTAGTTTGCGAATAAATATTTAAAGGGCCCGGGCCCCCCTGAAAATTCCCTCTCTCTCTCCTCTTGGCTTTCAGACTGCAATGTTTGAAGTGCATGAGACAAATTAAATACTTATTCACAGTTGTATGTTGTGAAACTGTTTTCAGTAGTAATGGGGAAAGCCAAGCAGAGAGAAGAGGGAAGGATTCGTGGAAGAAGCAGCTCGCCAGGCGAGGAAGACATGCCTATGGGACTCTTACCTTTTTCTCTCACAATCAGCCCAAAAATCGCCTTCCCTTCCTACGATGCTTGGGAGACGGAGGGAGAGAGGAAGTGGGGAGGGCGGTAAGGAAAGGGGGTGACAGGAAGCGACCTTGAAATTGGTCCCTCTCGCCCCTTGTTCGTCACTCTGGGGCCATCTTTTAGCGCTTTGAGAATTAAAACTGTCGATACGATTTCCGCCTATGGCGTGAGCCCTCTAGAATATACTTACTCTATGGTTATACATATATGTTCGTCGTGGCTTCGTGAGTTTGAACCACAGTTGGAAAGTGAAACGAAACAAAAATGTTGCGTTTCGACCCGAAAGGAAAGGAAAATACGAGGCCTAGGTTTAGTTTCGTTTCCGCACGAAATTAAAATCACCAAGGAGTTTAGTTTCTACCCGAGACGAAACATTACTCCCGGGAGCGAAACTTAAATTCTTCGAAACCCCGCTCGCTGCTCATGGTAAAGTTTCGATCCCAGAAGTTAAGGGAGAAGAGAGGAAATAGTTTCGACCCATTTTATGACAGAATGTAGAGAGGTTAAAGCATTCAGCTTAGTCATATTGCGACTGAACACTGCGTTGCGTATTATGAGTGTCCCTTGCATCTAGAGGTGGTAGGGCGAACCTCTACTCCATTCAGGCATACTTCGTACTCGGTGTTCGGGTCGAAAATAATCTGTTCGAAGGTGAAGCACGTGGTCCCATCGATGCGAAAAATAATGTGTGTTTTGTTTCGTTCCAGAAGTTTAGGTTAGTTTCGACACGAAGTAGTTTTGACTCCGATTTCGTTTCGACGCTGAGTTTAGCTACCCAGGTTTAATTCTTTTCCGTTTCGTTTCTACATTTCGCTCTCGGGAACGAAACTATCGAAATTTTACTGGTTTCGACTTCCGTTTAGTTTCGATCGCCATCCCTGGTTTGAACTTCGCGTAGAGTTGAGTTGAGTTTGTGCTTATTCTTTCCATATTTTCAGTGTGTCACCAGACTTTCATGGATCCAAATAACTATAGTCTGTCCTACGCATACTTCGAGTTTCAATTCTAGAAATTTGTCCAATCCAAAAAAGTTATATCGGACCTGGCGGTGTAAGGGAACTTGCAAAACTATGTATAATTTCGTTTCTAATGAAACAGTCATTATTTAGTACCTCTTTGTGATACTTTATCTATGTGCTACCATTTTGATGGGTAACTCATGGACCAATTCTTGAAATAACCGGAAACTTTAGTCAAAATTGCTTATTTTGATTCCCAGTTTGAAACTAAAACTTAATATAATTAGAAAATGTCACATGCTGAATTCTTTTGTTATTATTATTTAATATTCATTAAAGTTTGAGATGCATATCTTGGATTGGCGAGTATTTTCACCCAATAATTCAAGTCTTAAGTTACATTATTTTCTCTTGACTTGATTTTAATACTCTGAGAACAGCATTTAGTCCATCGAAGCCATCATTTTATCGGAGTGAATTCGCGGATCACCGCAGGATCCAATTATCCCCGATCCATTTAGCTCTTCAGTGAAGCTAACTCAATCGCGTTCCTATACGCTCAGTCTTGTTTTCGGGATATTTTTTTTCGAGAATTGTGTGCTGGGTTCATTTTGGTTGCCTATTAGCGTAATGGATTGTGCTGCGTCATCTTCTTTTCAACAGAGCACTAAAAATGTAGGGAATGATTTTCCAAACCAATTTTTCGGAGCTCATATCTCGTAACAGGAAGTCGTAAAAATCTGGATAAGTCCCTGGCATCCCTAATGGTCGATTGCATAACATTCTCTTTATCCTGCTGCTATAAAGGTTTTTTTTAATAATAAAAATAATTTAATTGCTTCCTTGCAGCTATTCTTCAAATGAAGTTCACAGGAAAAAACGTCTCAAAAAAGAACCTCTCCTTAATATTAGTAAACATAAAATTGAGGTAAAAACTGATCGATTCGTTCCGTAAGGCCAGAGCTTAGACTTTCCCCAATCTTCTTACTCAATCTTGTTAATGCGATGAGTGAAGATGAAATATTCTAAGTTAACCTTCGTGTGGAATCATTGCAATGCATCGGTTTATGACCATATAGTGGGAGTTGTGTATACCGTTTGAGCAATCACAAGTTTTTTTATTCAGGTCTTAAATGATCAAAATATCGCTTTGTCTTATTGAATTTGATAATATTTTTTATACTCCATTTGTCTTATTTAAAATACGAAAACGGTTCACTCCAACTTTTACTCAACTCCGGGATTACACTTAACCGCTAAGTATGCCGAAATACGAAATTTTAGCGTATAAAAATTTTTATTTATGTTTACCAAAATATCGGCTTTCGACTTTTAGTGGTTAATACAAATTGTTTAAGCCGTTAGGTTATCATTAGGGAATTATAATAATAGCTCAAAAAGTAGCTAAGCAGGTGAAGAGATTCATTCATCCAGTCAAAATCGGAAGTCACCATATCTCTGTACCGTTGTAGATGAATCCCAAAAAAATAAGTATGAGGAGTCAGTTTTTTAAATTTATGTTTAGCGTTATTACATAGCATCGCTCAAGTATCATCAGTTTTTTTTTCAGTGAATTTCTGCTCCCTTCCTCGATACCGTAGGGAGCATTGGATTGCAATCACTTATAGCTATTTATCATGGTATGTTGTATTGTTGTTAAAATAGGGAGGCAAAAACTGATAGAGGTGGATGAATTCTGTTATTTGGGAAGCAAGATAGCCAGTGACGGGAGAAGCAAGAAAGAAATTATCAGCAAAATAGCCCAAGCGAAGAGAGCATTCCACCAAAAGAGAGACCTGCTTACAGCGGGAAACTTAAATATGGAAGTAAAGAAACAATTTATAAGAATCTACATCTGGAGTATGCTCCTATACGGAAGTGAGGCATGGACAATGACCGCAGCGGAGAAAGCAAGGATAGAGGCCTTTGAAATGTGGTGCTACAGAAGAATGATGAAAATCAAATGGATCGACCGAGTTAGTAACGAGGAAGTCCTAAGAAGGGTAGGAGAGAAGAGAAGCCTCATGAAAACCTTAATAAGAAGACGGAACAACCTTATAGGCCACATCTTGAGACATGATGGCCTGATGAAGACAATCATCGAAGGACAAGTGGAAGGCAAGAATGGAAAAGGAAGACCTCGGACAAAATATATGGAACAAGTAAAGAGAGATGTGAAAGAGAAGAAATACGTAGGAATGAAAAGATTAGCTGATAGGAGAACTGAGTGAAGAGCTGCGTCAAACCAATCCTAGGATTGTTGACCAGTGATGATGATGATGATGTTGTATTACGAATGAAAGAAACTCCCTAAGGCGTCCTTCGGCGAGAACATTCTTTTTTTTTTAATTTAGCTCAATCATGTGGAATGTGCACAGTATAATCAGATAAAATAAAATTAGTCATTATAAGTCTCTGTGTTTTATATTCTGATTTTTTTCTGCTCTGTTGTCTCTTCAAAATCTATACTCTAAGACAGTGAATCAAGATTAAACCTAAGAGACCAAGAGAAGGAAAAAAAACTCTCTCTGCTTTTCCAGCTTCAATCGTGGATTTATAGGGGTCAGCAGCGTATCTTGGGGGAGGTCCAGAGAGTCCTGAACCCCCCTCTCGAAGTATAAGAACACAATTAATTTCCTTCATAAATGAAAACGAAATATTGAGAAATAATCAATTTACAAAAGATTTCTTTGACAAATGGAGTTATTTCAATTGTGAAAAGTATTAAAAAGTTAAAAACCCTCAACTCAGTAGGTACACTGTCTTTCAAAAATTTTCCCCCTTGGTTTTGGACTTGGTAACGAAATTCCTGGCTACTTCACTGATAGGGGGGTTATGTCCTAATTCAGTGACCTAATGGCGAAAATAAAGGTCCTGAGTATTAAAGGATACCTTCCTCCTGGCGTTAGCCCATTTTCTCCTCCCACTTAAGTAAATCTACATAATATCCTACAAGCCGCCTCAATAGACGTGAGGCAGGGGGTGTTTGGTAGTCATCCGTTTACGTGGTAGGGAATAGAAAAAAAATAGTAAATAAAATAGGTGCACCTTGTGAGTTACTTGACTGCCCGAGCTCATTTTGACCTAGCTATTTTTAGTCTTTCGTCGTAGGGAGGATATTCGTATTACTACACCAATCCATTCTGCAAAATTTCTCTCTTATTTTATAGTACCTGTCGGACTTGAAAATATATTAACTACTGTACTTTATGGAGTATACCATTCAGTACAGTACTACTCAAAGTTGCTGTCGAAATACGCTTCACAGTAAAATGAGAGAGACGTGGTATGATTGTCCATTGACCCTGAAGACGCGTTTCATTGGAGTCTGATTTTGAGTCGTGTCGTGCCCTTAAATGCGATCCAGACTCGCAGAGAAATCAATTAATCGCTTTAATAAACGAAAATTGCAAATTTTTCGGTAATTTTTACCCTCATGATAACTTTACGTGCTGACATCCGGGTCGTGATAGAAATCATAACCTAAAATTCGCGTGTTAAAATACCGTGGGATACTTGAAATAGTAAGGTATTGCATTTAGTGTGGTATTTAATAATAATTATAATAAAAATTTATTGTCGTGGACTTCTAAGACCATTAGACGTTGATAATAATTAGAGTGATTGCAATTGTTGCGTATTATTTCTCATAGTTTTCTCTATTCAGTTCTTATCGTCTACTGTAGGATTCCCCGTGTTCCCAAGGAAGGCGCTCGTAGTCTCCCGGCGTTTTCCTTCGTGGAGAATCATCAAAAAACCAAACCAGTTGACGAATAAGTGACCCGAGAGGCAGTCTCGCTTATCTCCCTCCCAGGCGTAGCTGAGTGTTCCGCCGGACTCTGCATGCTGCTCGTCGGTTTTCAACGCGTTCTCACCGCTGCTCCGATTCTCCTGACCTGTATTTTCAGGCCTCTTTATTATGTTTTTTTTTCATTTTAATTGTTCATTATTTGTTTAACTTGCTAAACCGAATTAAAATGTGGGAATTGCCTTTTTCCCCTTATATTTTACCCCACAGCAACGATATAGAGAGTGTGGTATTGAATAATAATAATAATAATAATAATAAACATTTATTTTCGTGGACTTCTAAGACCTTTAGACGTTGATAATAAGTAGATTGAGTGCAACAATACAGAGAATGATATAATATTTCGTTGAAAGCTGTGGTCGATATACGTCTAACAGTAAGATAGGAGGGACGTGACATCATTTTCGATTGACTTTGAAGAGGAGTCTGAGTTTGAGTGGTGTTGTGTGTGGTCCTGAATCCATGAGAAAGCAATTAATGTTTTTAAGTCACAAAATATCGAAATAAAGAAAAATTTCAAATTGTTTTCCGTAATTTTCTCCTCTAGATGACCTTACGTGCCTGAAATCCGATTCGTAATAAAAATTATCATCTAGAAGTCGCAATTTCTGTGTATTTTCACCGTTTAAAATCGGTTTCAAGTGTATTATATGACATTAAATATCACCGTGAGCTACGTGAAATTTTTAAAATCAAAACAAAATTATGACTAGAATTTTTAAGTCCTTCATTATTCGGGGGTAAAAAGAATTCCAATATCTACCCGTTCGGAAAAATATCTCTCTTAATTTATCGCTTCTATCGGACGTCTACATCTACATAATACCCTGCAAGCCGCCTAAAAGGCGTTTGGCAGGGGATGTTATGACACCAGCCGTTTACAGATAAAAAAATGAAGTGCTGTAACGAAGTTGGAACTAGCGTTTATTAGTCCTTTATGGTTCGGGGGGAAAACGAATTCCCATATCTATCCGTTCGGCATAGCATCTCTCTTAATTTATCGCTTCTATCGGACCTGGAAATATAGTGAGGCTCTAAGATGATGCTCTCCGTGTCGCTCTTACATATATTTATTCACAAATGAGAAAGTGGTACTTGACCTTAGGCTACTTGAAATCGTGTGGTACTGCATTTGTACTCTGTATCAGTACTCAGATATACGTCTAACAGTAAGACAGAGAGACATTAATCATTTTCGATTGACCGTGGAGACGCGTTTGATTGGAGTCTGAGTTTGAGCCGTGTCGTGCCTTTACATCACCAATAAATGGCTTTATTAAACAAAATATTGAAATAAAAAGTGCGAGTTTAGTTTTTAATTTTCCCCTGAAGATTACGTGTTGAAATCCGGGTCGTGATAGAAATTTGCAATCAGAAATTTGCATATATCGTGTTTTTTCACAGTTTACACACACTTTAATTACCCTATGTTGCTTCTAAGCAACATTAAAAATGCATAAATGTTCAGCCCTATTTAGGGACTATCAAAACTACACATTATTTTGTGGTGTAAATTTTAATGACGAAATATTTAGCTGCCATGATAAACATTATTTGATAGAAAATTTTCAAGTTTTCAAAATAAAAAATCTTGAAATAAGATTTCTCCCTGAAGTAGCTCTGGGTTAGAAAGGGCTGAAATTGCAATTCAGCTTAATTTTATGACAGTGTATCGCTAATTGAAATTTCAAGATACTCCATTCAGTATGGTATTTAGTGAAAGCTGTGGTCGACATGCTCTTCTCAGTAAGATAAGAGGGACATGGAATCATTTTCGATTGACCCTGAAGACGCGTTTGATTGGAGTCTGAGTCGTGTTCTGCCCTTAAATGTGATCCAGTCTCGACGAGAAAGCAATTAATGGCTTTCTCATCAACTCTCCTCGTTCTCATCTGACGTCAGCCCATTTTCTCTCCTTCCTTTCTGATTTTTATTTTATTTCGTGGAAAAAGAATCCACGGGAGAGATTTCCTACGGGGGTCTCTTATTTCGTGGAGAATGACCGTCCCTTTCTTTTTGAGGGAGGATTTCTGAAATGAAATTATCTCGGCTCGGAGTCTCAGATGGAGGTAGAGTTGGCAGACCCAGGGGTAGAGTGTGGAGACAGTTTGAGGTTGGAGGCGACTGTGAGAGAAGAGATGGCATAAAGAGAATCCAGGGAATGTGAGCAGGGAACGGGATCTGTTCTCGAGAGAAGGGGGTTGAAAGTTTGACGAAATTGGTGGTGAAATGAGTGTGCGATGGTGAAATGTTGATGGCATGTATTTTGCTATAGAGTTGAATTTTATCACCCATCGCCTTTGTCTAATCTTTAAAATTGGCGAATTTAACGGTTTAGGGGCAATTGTGTGAAAAATTTCGGCAAGGGACGAACCTTTACTCCCGGGATCGAAACTAAATTAATTGAAACTCCGCGTCTGATTGTTAATTTTCGATCTCAGGAGTTGATTGTAGGGGAAAAAGAGGGAATAATTTCGACCCATTTCATGACACAATGTAGAGAGGTTAAAGGGTTTACCTTCGTCATATTGCCACTGAATCCTGCGTTGCGCATAATGAGTGGAAAAGTGCCCCATGCATCTAGAGGTGGTAGGGCGAACCTCTACTCCATTAAACCATTCTTCGTACTCGGTGTGTAGGTCTACATTGAACGATATTGATCCTTCCTTTTTCAGCTCCCAAAATGAAAACAAAAAGAAATCATTCTTTGTTTGATAATTTTCTCCTGATTATAACGTTATGTAATTATCTCTATCGTCTCAAGCTCGGCTTTGTGGAAGTTCATTTTATCGATAATGACACGAAAAACTTTGTTTTATTCCGACAATTTATTTTCAGGTACGACAGCGGCGTCATCCTCAGGTACCTGAGGGCGAAAGTAGTTGTACCTAAAAATAAATTGGTGGAATACTACAAAGTTTTTATTTTATTAACAATAAGATTAATTTGCGTGTTGAAATCCGGGTTGTGATAGTAATTACAATCTGAAATTCGCTATTTTTATGTATTTCCATCGTTTAAAATTGGATTGAGTTGTCTTTCTATGGCGTTGCATCACACCGTGAGCTTCTTAAAATCGTGTACCAAGGCGGAATACATCGTAAACATACCTACGCTTCTAGCCCTTTTCTTATGTATTAGAAGTGTATTATATCGCTCTCAATCGCTTATTGTTAAGTTATTTAGCGTAGTGTGTCGAATTTCATCTGTGTACTTTTCCAGATAGTTAGATTATGGCCGTCAGATTATCAATTTGTTAAATAATTGGCTGGATAAAATCATAATGATCTACATATCGGTCCTGAGATTAAATCATGCCTGTGAAGGATCATCGACAGATATCCTATTCCTCTGTAAAATAAGTGTCGAAACCGGTTGATTAATATTATCATAGTGGAATATTAAAAGATCTATTTCTTTCAAGTCCAATGCCTCACATTAACGGTCAAGGTTCCCAACATAATCAGTAATACGTCGCGAATTAAATGATGCGTATACGACCGTTGCATCCGGATAATTGCATCATCTAAACCTTGATTTACACATTCCCAAGGCTGAGACTTTTCCGTGACTTTATAATACGACTCTTAATTCTGATTAATATAAAGAGGTAGCCTACGGCCAAGTTCATCTAGGGTATGGAAGGAAGATGCGCAGGCTGGTGGCGATTGAACCATGTGAAGTGTTGGAGACAGCTGCATAAAAATGATCTGCTATTCCTGTCTTGCACTTCCGCGGAGTATAAGGGATTCGTAGACTGAAGGAAACACGAGGGGGGCTTTGCACGTGGGAGCGGTATACTCTCTTTATGGCCGATCGGAAGACGTATAAAAATGATGTGGGTGAGAAGGATGTAGGATGTGTTCCCCTCTGGTCGAGATGGATAAACACACGTTTATATTTGTGTGTTTCCCAATGGAAAGGAGAGAGGAAGAGAGGTTCGTGGCGAATTGAAGCAAGGGGATTGACGGTCGCGTATTGTAGTGAATGATAACCATCCTATTTCCTTTCTCTCTCCTTATGTTCAGGTCCAAATTTCTCTTTCATCCTTACGTTCTTGGATTATCGAAGATCAGGGGGAAAGTGGTAACCCAGGAGCTCCGGCGGTTACGTTGGTAATGAGTATCCATGATAAGAGAACGAAAATGGTCATTTCAACACTTATAATTCAAAACTCAACAACCGACCATGGTTTTTTTCAGAGTAACAGATGGTGGTTTTTTCTTTGAAAATGACACTGTGTGTTTAAACACAATGGTCGGTTGTTTAGTTTTGAATAAAAAGTGTGGAAATTACTATTTGTGTTCTTTCAATATGGATATATCGAATTTCCACAAAATCCAGCCTATTTTATACGAACTAAACAGAATGTGACAATGAGTTCGACGATCTATAAAGTTAGGTATCAAATGTTATTTTTTCATCGATTGAGTCATCATTTGAAAGGGTATTTTAAAATTGAATTGGTCAGTGCGTTTTATACGTGGTTAAGGAGCCTTAAAAGTTTCTTAAATTCCCAACGTAAAAAGTGTAATGAAAAATCAACGTGAAATTATTGGAATGATTCAAAATCAGCAGTTCAATTAACAATTTAAAGTTTAAGACAACTACTCCGAAAGGTAAATCCCCACTTTAAAAAGCGAAAGAAAATATTTACGCCAGCGATAATGTTTTTTAATGATTCAAACTTAACAGTTCAATTTACGGTTGAAAATAATAGTCTTACCCCAAGAAGGAAATTTCCCCTTAAAAAAGCGAAAGAAAACAATAGCGAGAGTTTGTTTTAATGACTCAAACTCAACAGTTCAATTTAGAACTGAAATTTATAAGGCACTCAGTTATTTTGATATCTAATTAAACATGCCCACAATTGTAGTTTTGTCTACTTTTGTAGCTTACACTCCCTCAACACTTGAAATTTTTCTTGGACAAATCAGGGTAAGGTATTTGGAGGAGGTGACCGACAGTTTAGGTCATTTGCGCCATGAGGGAATGGTGGAGAGAAACCCGGCGTTGGTATTTACGAAAGTCGGCTATTATCGAACGGCGCCAAGGGGACCAAGGCTTAACGTCCCATCCGACGGACGGAGTGTTGCGCTTGGAATTTCTTGCACACAACATTCAAGCAGGGATCGGGCTGTGTCTGTAAAATCTCTGCCACCGCCGGGATTTGATCCCGAGCCCACAGGGTGGGAAGCCGACACTTCGGCCACAACGACTACCCAATTCCTGTGGAGCAAATATAAGTTTCTAAAATGACAGGTTTCTAATCCGCCTCTTCCACAATACCCTGTTGCAACTCCCAGGGAATGACAAAGGTTTGGACGATTTTCCTCGAAGACTTCAATGTTATTTGTTCCGTAATCGTACCATTCAGTTTTTTGAAATATTTCTGTCCTCTTTTCGAAACCTGTTCATCACTTTATTACCATTTTTCCTAGATTTTTTTTCCATATTACGTCTCTATTGACAATAAACCCCTCCATTTTTGACGCAATCCTCTTAAATTCACGTATTTTGAGGCCGTTGAAACCAGTTAGTTGGAGTATATTTACGGGGTTGAGAGGAATGGGAAACCAATAAACCCCAATTTTTCCCATTATCTTCGGGTTTCGTATTTTTTTTTAGGTCGACGGCGATTGAGTCAGTTAGATGGAACAATCGACATTGCCCCCCTGCGATATTGAACCAAGCGTGTGTAGGGGGGGCTGTGGGTCCGGGAAGAAATAATGCGATTCTCGAAAAGTGGATCGTGAATCATCACGGAAACACCAGAGGTGGACTTATGGTATTATCGAGTCGGTTGGGGGAAAAAAACTTCTTGGCATGGAATTCTCATTTGAAACCGTATTTTTTTGGAGTACTTTTTTCGCCTAGAAGTTTACCGAGTAAATTGGGATCTGTTCTTCCATCTCTCTTGGGAGGTTTTTCGTCTGAGAAGCAAGAACGGAGTCGCTATTTCATACTTTAAGGGAGCGAACACACCACGGAGCTATTTCTTCTTGTCAGAGTGCGATGGGAACTTAAAGCGCAACTTCAGTTTTATGTCGATTCACCTTTTTGCGTGTTAACCCATCATAACCCAATATTGCTTCTAAGCAACATCAAAAATGTACATATTATATGCTCTGTTTAGGAAATATTTAAACTACGCATCATTTTGTGTTGTCAATTGTAATGACGGAATATTCAGCTGCCACGATAATAGGGTGGTTTCCTATTATTTTTTTATTGCCTAAATCGAAAGATTATTACTACTGGAGTACGTATTTCACGCTTTAAGATTTTTAAATGACGATACATATTTTTCGCAATTAAATGAAAAGTGAAAAATTTCAAGTGCGCGAAAACGCTACGCGTAAGTAGGAATGATGGGAAAAAGTCCGTGCGACGCATTTCTGGTTCCCCCTCCCGCCTTGTGAGGTGACCTTGATCGAGGCTCTGAGCGCTGATAGGACGCAGGATGCTAGCGGGTGGCTGAGTACCTTTCTGGCTGGTAGCGCTTGGCTTAAATAAGGATTATTAATACCTTATTAAACGAAGAAATCTTTCCGACCTTAGCCAGTTTTAATAGGTGATTATTAAGGCATGTTTCCCTGAGCTCTGTGCCTCATGCATGCATTGGTATTCTCAGACGATGTATAACTCCTATCTAATCGTATAGAAACTAGGTCCCTCTGACGTCACGTGGAGTGGAATCGCATGGGCGCCAATCTGGCCTTTTTCAAATGAGGATAAAATTTGACCCTTGCCATTCGTCTAAACCGGTATTTCAAAAACCAAATAATTTGTGTATTATGAGTACACCAATGGTGGGTAACGAATCACAATCAATGCCTTTCATTTTCTTTGATGAAGGAAACTACCCTATTATGATCGATTGCAAAATTTTCAAGTTTTCATGACTTTCATTAAATCTTGAAATTTGAATTCTCCCAAAAGTAGCCCTGGGTTAGAAAGGGTTAATGCAAGCATTTTTTCATATTGAAGTTTCTCTTGCAATGTTTGACCTACCAGTCATGACGATCATAATAATTCGTCGTAGAGGTGAAACATAATAAAAGATAAACTGTTGTATTTTCCACAGAAGTTTACTTGACCGACCCAGGTTTCGACATTATACTATGTCATTTTCAAAGGTGTACATACGAAGACGTTAATTTTTTCAAAATTTCTAAGTTGTTACACATGTCAAAGACATAGTGTGCTGTCGAAACCTGGGTCGGTCAAGTAAACTTCTGTGGAAAATACAACAGTTTATCTTTTATTATGTTTCCTGTCACAAAGTTCCACCAAATATCGCCATTAAGCATTAAGTTGATCGTCGTAGAAATTGCGGAGTCGATGAAGTTCATGGTGACGTTCCAGATTTTTAAATTAATTTTGACGAGTAGGTATCCATTGGAAATTTTAAGGTTTGAGTCACACATTTAACGGCTTCAGATATTATCATTTCATCACGTTGAACGTCATTTTTTTATTTGTGCGTATTGAATAAATAATTAAGACTGGATAATTTGGTATTTTCCGTTTTAAACTGTGGTGGCCATTTTCTAAATGGGCTATTTATTTAAGCAACGGTTAAGCTAGTTAATGACATTTTTAAGCTCTGGAGTTGATAGGTACTTCACAGCCTGGAATCGTGAAAGAACTGTGACAACATTTTGATCCAAGTTATATTGAGAGATAAATTTCATGCCCGGTGGTTTATTCGGATAATTAATGTAAATTACACAAAATATCATGAGGATCGCAACCATGCGAGAAAACACGGAGTGCTACGAACAATGCCCGTATTCCAGTCAATAGCTTTAAAATACTTGCCTTTAATGATTCAATCTTGTCACTTGAATTCTTTGAAAATTTTTTTAAAATTTCCATACTTCACCGAGGTTTTAGAGGTCCGGCCTTGACTTCGGCGAGAAATCGTGATGTTTACCTGTAAAGGGAGAAGTAGACGTAGCGTTAGAAGGGCGCATAAATCTTTATCTGGACAAAGGGTTTTAAGTGGCCACAAACAGCTGGCATTAAAGGAAGCATTCACCTTAGTTCCGTGGATCGACGTCATTTCTTACGAACGGGATTAGGTTAAGCAATCGGCACTGAACATTTATGAGGCAGCCATTACCGTGTTGCCAAGGACTTAGGCTTTAAGTCCGAAGATTTTCCTTGCCCCTGAAACCACCGTCCGTCCGAAAACTCTTTTCGATTGTTCCTAACAAATGAAACCGTTCGAACGTAAAGGATATTGCGTTATGTCCCTGTTGTTTCCGGCACTATTAAGTAAAGCACACTAATCTATTTAATTTTAAAATACTTTCCTAATGATGACTTAATCGATGAAAAAAATGATAACACCTAACTTCTGAGAGCGTTGAGCTTATTTTTAAATTCTGTTTAGTTCCTATAAAATCGTGTCCGGCTCAATTTTGTGGAAGTTCGATACATCTCTGATAAAAGAACACAAAGAGTAATTTCCACACTTTTAATTCAAAACTCATTAACCGGCCATGGTTTAAACACATTGTTGTTGAAGAACAATGTTGAAACCATGGTCAGTTTGACGGCTTTGGTAAGTGACTCTTTTAGAGCAAAGGAATCGAACTAAAGGAACAGCATATTTGTACAAAAATGTCTTTGTCATTTATTAAAATCAGATTTATTTACTGCCTTGTGATACTTATCGTCGATGCATAACAAATTGGCGGACGATGATTTCAGAAAAATATCTGCTACTATTTAGAAGTATAAAAAGGCCACCGAGTTACTCTCAGATATTTGCACCATAATCACGCAGTAGTACAGTGTGTGAAATCGAAAAAAAAAATTGGCCTAAACCCCAACTATTCACTGTTGTTGGCAATACATAAGTGCATTTTTATGCATAACTATTTCTCAAAGGGTACTAATTTCAACAAAATACATGCAATCTAAGTGAATGGAGAAATAAAGGCAAAGCTTTTTACTGGCAGGGTTCCCACTCAACCGTGAAAACCTTAAAACCGTGAATAAGCTGTGAATTTCGTCTACCGTGAAAAAACCTGGAAAAAGCCGTGAATTTCGCCATGAAACCTTAAAAATATTTCAATATTGATAATAATAATAATACGATTGACCGATCAAATTCGATATGTTAATCATGTTTCATGGTCAGGCACGCGCAGACTCTTAGTCTACACATTTCTCAACACACGAATATTCGAAGTGTAGTAATTGGTCCGTAATATATGACGACACATTGACCGATATTTTCCATTTTAATGGCGGAAGTCTGCTATTTTGTCTAAGCGTTTCAATTTCAGTGATAGCTTGGGATGGACTTGTATTCGAAAAAGGACGAATGAAATAGCTTGCATTTCTAATGGACCCAGAATGAACCATTTACGAAAATTATCTGATTTGTAACTCGAGGCTCGGTTCCCACACAAAATTAGGGCACGTGCCATATGCTTCGAAATATGAGTTTGTCATTGGAATTTTACTTAAGGAAACATTTCTACGGCAAATAGGCTTTCAATTTATAGCAATAGCTCTCAATAGACTACGCTCATCTCGTTTGAATCTATGTGAATAATAAAGTAAAAGTGAAAATAACATGTTTCAGCAGGTATTTATTTTATCTTTATGTATTTAAAACCAAGTGCATTATACAGTGGAACCCCGATCTATCGTTCCCGCATTCATTGTTAGCCGTTCCTGGCCCCAAATAAAGTTCCGTAAAGGTGTGTCACACTGTGTCCATCGGAAGAATTCATCTGCGACCGTTCGCAAAACTAAAAATGAAATGTATTTTAAAACCGTGCCGCGCAGTCCAGGGAGCTATCTCGGACTACTGGCGTTGGTGTGTGTTGGAAGGGGATACATGTGTTCCCGAGGTGAGGAGAGGAACCGCTCGACATTGGGATTGGAGGGAATTTCCTCATAGCTTTCTTAGGAAATCCCTCTTTCCAACGAGACTCGTACTCTGGGAAACTCGGCAGTCGCTGGCTATCCAAATTCCGTCTCCTTTCCACGATAACTCCTCTTGAGATCTTCCACATTTCCTTCCATAACGATCGGCAGGTCTCATTAGGTGAGTAGATATAATAAAAAAATAAAATTAGTAATAATAATCACTATAATGATAACAATAAAAACAATTGTAAAAACGATGATAATAACAATTCTAATAAAAATCATTCACCTTTTTGGGAGATATTGGGACTACTATGGGTCAGTGGCGTAGCCACGGGGTGGTCCGGACCATGCCCCCCCGAAATATAAAAACTCAATAATGCTTCTTCACAAAAGGAAACAAAATATTTAAAAATCATGAATTTACAGAATACTTCTTTAACAAATGAATTTTTTTCGATTATGATTACTGTTAAAATTAGTTTAAAACCCATTACTTTGTACCCTGTTTTTAAAAAAAAATTCCCCTCTGGTTTTGGACCAACCCCGAACGAAATTCCTGGCTACGCCCCTGCTATGGGTGCGGAAAAGGTAGGACGCCGAACTTTAAGAAGTTGTACGATATTCTGCCGAAGCTCCATAGGGTCGTCAACTATCGTTTTACTTATATTTTATTCGAATGTAACTATGAATCATTAAACAGAGTTTAAAAGTAAACGTTTAAGCTTCTACGGTCGAAAGAGTGAAGAAGAAAACACGCGAAAAACTATGATAGCGGCGATACGGTCATCTTTTTCATCACGTCACGGGAGAAATATTTGATTGGTGCATTTAGTTTTTTTTATAGAAAGAACGACATATTTGAATTAAAAATAGCCAGTTTAAAATAATGTTTTACCCATTATTTGAAATTTTAAATGGCCGAAAGGTATATTTCAATTTCTGAGTTGCATAAAAGCGCATGACAATCGAAGTTACGTATGCTATATGGAAAAAAAAATACTTTAAAACTTTTCATGTAAGGAAATGTTGATATTGCACCTCTTACGTAAAATAGACCATAAATATGAAATTCGCCTCGCGGCAACGCACACTACCATAAAGGCAATATTCGTCTTTGGAGTTTATTTTAAGTGAGAGGAGCAATATCAACATTTCTTTCCGTGAAAAGCTATGAAATATTTGTTCCATATAGCATATCGATGGCTAAGTCCTAACAACACCTATCTAAAAATTTGGCCGGTATGAGACAGGTATCTTCAACAAAGTGTAATGACATTTAAAAGATTAAATTCAAAGAAAAAAAAACTCCTTGTTTGCAAACGTTTTTTCTTTTCAGTTTTATGAATTTTTGGTTTTTAATTTCAGCGCACAATGAAAAATATAAATCTTTTCTTTTTCTCTCCTGAAAAGCTGCTATTTTTGAGACACAAGTTGTTAGATCTTTGTCATTGATATGTAACTCCGATATGTGAGTGAACAAAGGCATGCTAAAGGTCTTCTTCATTTCGTCACGGGCCAAATATTTGATCGATGTACTTCATTGTATTTTTTATAGAGAGAACAACATCTTCGCATTACAAACAGCTTTTTAAGATAAAATTTTGACCGTTCTTTTTGATTTTTTAAACAGCCTAAAGGTATATTTCAATTTCCGAGATGTAGAAAAGCACATGAATATCGAAGTTACGTATGCTATGCGGCAGTGGCGTAACTAGGAATATGCTTTTAAAAGGGGAAGGGATGGCCTGAGGTGGCGACCTCCAACAACGACAAATTTTCCGGTCCCCCCCAGGCAACCCCCCAGGACCGGAAAATTTTTGAAAAATGACATGCTCGAAATACATTTCACATCATTTTGCCACTAAAAATTTAACTTAAAGCGGATGTAGTTATTATATGTCAAAACTAGACAATAATTTTAAATATTTTTTTTGTTTCTCTTAGGCTTTGGCGGTGATATATCTCCCTCATCCAAAATGACATGCCCGAAATACATTTCACATCATTTTTCCACTAAAAATTTAACTTAAAGCGGATGTAGTTATTATAAGTCAAAACTAGACAATAATTTTAAATATTTTTTTTGTTTCTCTTAGGCTTTGGCGGTGATATATCTCCCTCATCCAAAATGACATGCCCGAAATACATTTCACATCATTTTTCCACTAAAAATTTAACTTAAAGCGGATGTAGTTATTATAAGTCAAAACTAGACAATAATTTTAAATATTTTTTTTGTTTCTCTTAGGCTTTGGCGGTGATATATCTCCCTCATCCAAAATGACATGCCCGAAATACATTTCACATCATTTTTCCACTAAAAATTTAACTTAAAGCGGATGTAGTTATTATAAGTCAAAACTAGACAATAATTTTAAATATCTTTTTTTGTTTCTCTTAGGCTTTGGCGGTGATCCATCTCCCTCATACCCCCCAATAGCTACGCCACTGCTATATGGGAAACATATTTCCAAACTTTTCGTCTAAGAAAATGTTGTTATTGTTCCTCTTACTTAAAATAAACCACAAAGACGAAAATCACCCCGCGGCAATGCACTTGACTTCACCTTGACTGGTAATCGAACCGCGGATCCTCTGCTTTACGGGAAGATGCTCAGACCACCGAACTATCGAGGTTACTCTAATCTACGGTGTTTTCGGCGGGCGGTTTATGCAACAATTACTGTACATTCATTATTTTTATGCTATATTTATATAATACAATATTCTTTTCAGTTTTATATTTTTATAATTTGTATGTATGATGATTGCTAATATAGAAGGCAATCATAAAATGGATTACGTAGATATTATTTCTAGTAACTTAACTTGGCATTGGGATTTCCCATTATGCCACCCTTACTATGAATTTTTGAGGCAAATTGTGATATGAATTTAGATTCCAACTTCGGAGACCTCCGCCAGAAAATCGCCCGGGGTAGCTTGAGATCAAGGATAATATGATAAGAGGCAACGAGCATCAAGTCTCATGCGTTGCGGTGAGCCCCACCCTATTTCCCGTGTATAGCCTTTACTGTCTAGTAGCGCCAGGGAGGAAGTTCGAGGATTATCATGGCGGAAGGGAAAGATCGGAAAGCTTGAGTGTGTCGGCGACCAATCCGCGTGTGTGCAGACGTGTCGCCATGGCGATGATGGCGCGGAAAAAGTAGCCGTGGGGGGTAGGGGAGCCTCAGGAAATTGAAGGGGGTTGGAGGAAAATCACCCCTCTCCTTTTCTCCCGGGCCTCTGCTCCACATTGATTAATTAATGCATGGAAACAGTAGAATGTTGGGGTTAGTTTCCAGGGAACGCTGTTTTCGCCAGGATTTAACATTCTACCCCCAAACGTCCCCACTCTGTATCCTAGGAGATGCGCGAATAATTTTAAAAAATCTGTAACTTGCGCGCAGAACGTTTATTTATGCGGTAAACGTGAAAATTGTTACCCTTACGTGGGAATCCATGAACTTAATTGCGCTGCTTGTTAATTCCTATACAGTTGTACTCGTAAAATTAAGCCTATGTTATTATCAGTGAGAATAGCAAATTATATGGTGGAGATAATTAAATGCATATGCGACTCAGTTTTTCAAGACTACGATTGGAAATTCATTTCGGCTCTGAGGGAGCTGTTGTATCCTTGCATGAAAAGTTTCGAAGTATTTTTTTCCATATAGCATACGTAACTTCGATTGTCATGCACTTTTATGCAACTCAGAAATTGAAATATACCTTTCGGCCATTTAAAATTTCAAATAATGGGTAAAATCTTATTTTATACTAGTTATTTGTAATTCAACGATGACCTTCTTTCTATAAAAAAACAACGAAATGCACCCATCAAATATTTCTCCCGTGACGTGATGAAAAAGATGACCTATCGCCGCTATCATAGTTTATTATGAATACAATAATGGTGGGTAACGAATCGCAATCAATGCCTATCGTTTTCTTTGATGAAGGAAACTACCCTATTCACACTAATATTACCTTAACCTTCTAAACTTTTTCATGAGAGGTCATGAGGAGCTTTTCTGGCACCACCACCATTACACGCTTGATAATTTGAAAAAAATGAAAATTGATGAAATGGAATTTGATAATGAAATTTTCTAAATAATATCTGTTGCGTCACGATATCTCCACTTCAAAAACGCTCAACAATCCCCCACCGAATCAAATCCACTCATCTAGTATTCCAACAATACGAATCCGCTCAGGTCAGCTCAGCCGAACAATATGAATTCAGAAGAGCATAAACGCTCACCTCCTATTCTGCAAGCTTCGGAGGTGAGCATTCATGCTCCGGAAACTGCCAGCTGAGCGTATTCCTATTGTTGGGCTCCTAGATGAGTGGATGTGATTCGGTGGGCGAATGTTGAACGTTTGTGCAGTGGAGGTATCGGTCATTTTCTGGAATATCAACATGTTGTTCTTCCATTTCAATATTTTATTTAGACTACGCCATCAAAATGCAGTTGGTACCCATCAACACCTTCACCACACTGGATTCACAAGCATTTGTGGACAGGAGTGTAAGAGTAAATGATTGTTTAGCCAATAGCGCTCGCATTTAATTAGGTTTTCTAAAGAAAAGGTGTTTCAATGGTAAGAAAATGTAACCACATGCATATATTTGCCGAATTTTAATCTAATGTGCTTATCCAATGAAAGTCACGCTAACTAGTACCATAATAGTAGAAAGCATGGATCACTGACCTGGAAATTGAACCAAGGCTAATCTATCATGAGTTCTAGCATCTCATCAACAGAGCTCATTCCAAGAAACGTCTCAATCAAATGTAACAATGCGCAAAGAGTTTAGCTTTGTACATAACCTTTTCTATTCCAAATGTTTAGCTTTTTATAAATATTTCTTGACTTAATTCACTGTCTCATTTGGGCCCTTGAGAACAGAGTGGTCTTTCCTCCGAAAAAGTCCTTGTGTTTCCGTAAGAATGAATATTAAGTACGTAAAAATCTAAGTTGCTGTAGAAAGTAAATGATCACGTCTCCTTATTTTTGCGTGAGTAAAATTTCCATTGTTTGCACGACTATAACTTTGATAGTGGTAATTTTGTTTCTTTCATGAGTTTGGCAATCCTAAACTTAGCGTATGTACGTCCATTCCGATCTCAGCTCTCACTTTGAAAGAATTGGTGTTTATTGCTGCAGTTTATCACATTTCATCATCATCATAAGTCAAAAATCGTGATATTAATTTGGCGCAACTCTCCATTCCGCTCTCCCATCCGGTAGCCTTTCCATAGTTACGTGAAAATTGTTTCCATAGTGACGTATTTATTCCCATGTCAATCATTTATTATCTCTCCTATGTAACTCATTCTGTACCATCCCTTGCCCTTCTTCCCTTCCACCTGTCCTTCTACAGTTGTCTTCATCCTGCCATCATTTCTCTTCATGTGGCCAACTAAGTTGTCCCGTCTACTGCTTAAGGTTTTTAAAGGACACCTCTTTTCTTCCACTCTTCTTCTCACTTTCTCATCAATAGCTCGATCGATACATTTCATTTTCTTCATTCTTCGTTAGCACCATATTTTGAATGCCTCTTTCTACTCTCGACTTTTCTGCTGCGGTCAACGTCCATGCCTTAGCCTTCATAATGAAACATGCTCCAGATTTAGTATTTGATGAATTGTTTCCTTGCTTCTATTTTATTCTCAGCTGTTAGTAGATTCTTATTTTGGTAGAATGGCTTCTCCGCCTATGCTATTCTACTGACGATAGTCCCTTTTCTTAAGTTTCAATGGATATGTTAAGACGCACTAGTGAAATTCCAAAAATAAGTAATGGAAATATTCATTTCGTGTGGTTATTTCAGCGAGTTTTTCTTGTGAATCCGCATTATAGAACTTATTCATTTTTTATCAATTATAAATACATTAAATTCCAATGAAAACTTCATTGAAAAATAGGTTATTGGTCATGAGCATTAATGAGGCTGCCATAAAAGCATCAGGGACATCAGGGACTCAGGGCTATATTTCTGAAGATTTTCCTAAACCTTTAGAAGTTCGACTGCTCCTCGCCAAAGCCGACGCTCGAAACATTGACCCCTAGAGAAATCAAACTGAGAATATTGCGTCAAGTACCTGTTGCAGATCTAGTTTCCGCTACAGAAAATCCCAGCCCAGTTACGGAATAATACGGAATATCTTTAAAATTGTGGTGACGCGTGATTGTTGCTATTTTGAGGAAATCCATAACTACCAAATGTTTCGTTGAATTGAGCTCAATTCAAAACTGTACTAAACTCTTTGCGCATTGTTACATTTGATTGAGACGTTTCTTGGAATGAGCTCTGTTGATGAGATGCTAGAACTCATGATAGATTAGCCTTGGTTCAATTTCCAGGTCAGTGATCCATGCTTTCTACTATTATGGTACTAGTTAGCGTGACTTTCATTGGATAAGCACATTAGATTAAAATTCGGCAAATATATGCATGTGGCTACATTTTTTTACCCTTGAAACACCTTTTTTTAGAAAACCTAATTAAGTGCGAGCACTATTGGCTCAACAATCATTTACTCTTACACTCCTGTCCACAAATGCTTGTGAATTCAGTGGGGTGAAGGTGTTGATGGGTACCAACTGCATTTTGATGGCGTAGTCTAAATAAAATATTGAAATGAAAGAACAACATGTTGATATTCCAGAAAATGACCGATACCTCCACTGCACAAACGTTCAACATTCGCCCACCGAATCAAATCCACCCATTTAGGAGCCCAACAATAGGAATACGCTCAGCTGGCAGTTTCCGGAGCATGAATGCTCACCTCCGAAGCTTGCAGAATAGGAGGTGAGCGTTTATGCTCTTCTGAATTCATATTGTTCGGCTGAGCTGACCTGAGCGGATTCGTATTGTTGGACTACTAGATGAGTGGATTTGATTCGGTGGGGGATTGTTGAGCGTTTTTGAAGTGGAGATATTTTTTCAAAAACTCATCAAGCGTGTAATGGTGACGGTGCCAGAAAAGCTCCTCATGACTTCTCATGAAAAAGTTTAGAAGGTTTAGAAGGTAATATTAGTGTGAATTGTCGAACCACGGACAAATGATTATATGGCTCAATGCGCAAACCACTACGTAACCTAGATTCTTAGTTTTCCTTGGGATTTGTACAGAAATATTATCTGAATGGAACCTGGATTACGTAGTAGGCTGAACAAAGACTATGAGGGTTCTAGGTGAGCCCTCTTAAGGATACAACGCACCGGGGCCGGGAACCAAGCCCGTGGCTTATACGCCCGATCACCCGGGGAGGGGCTGGAGAGGTATGAAAAAGGATAGAGGCGCCGCCGCGATGGGAGCCCGCCGACGCCTCTGGGAAAGGATAGGAGCGGAAGGGAGGGGACGAGGGAAAAACACCTCAACGCTATAAAAGCGAAGGAGGCCCTACTAATTAGCGAAACCAAGAGTAAGCTATTAATGTTCTACCAATCCTAGTGGATTTTCCTATGAGGAAGAAAAATCCATCGATCGAATCGGTAGATAGTACGCTGAACAGTAGACCGGAAAGCTAATGATCCGTGTATTCACTGCCGGTCCAGTGGAATTGTTACTCATGGTAATTAATATGAATTTCACGCGGCGGGATAAAAATATTTCAGTTCAGAATGGTATTTTTTTAAATAAATACCTTTGGAATTTCTCGCTTGTGACAATCCAAGTGGGCGGCACTAAGACACAGTTGTAGGTGACACAGGGTTATTATGTCCTGTGGTCCAGTGCAGCATTTTAAATTATTCTTCCACCGCGTGATCAATGTGCATTCCCCAATACAGATTATTTTTCTTTAAAACAAATCAACTGATTTGGGCGTTACTTGGTGGAACGATGAAATGTTCATGGTGAAACGTAACCCAGTACTGTTCCACAGCCTTTTTATTATTAGCTGTCAACTAGTTTCGACGTCTACACCGTTATTATCAAGACTAATAGCTGACAGCTAATGATAAAAAGGTTGTGGAACAGTACTGGGTTTTATTTCACCATGAATATTATTTTTCTTGTTATAACACCCTGCTAAATGTGTATGTGCGCCGCATGAACCACCGGAGCACGCAGATGTATATATAGGCCTGGAATTCGCGAACGCAGCGTCGGTATTTTCCGGGAATTTTGATTTTGCATTTGCTCTTGGTGTTTGCCTGTTACGTCCTCATTCTCCGCGCTCCGGTATGCCTCCCTTGTCGGTTCATCAGTTTAATCAAATTTGGTCCTCCCACCCGTAGGCCAGAAATTAATCCCTGGCATCCGTAATGAGGAAGAGGTAGGGGAGAAGAGCCCTCTTTTCCTGGAATGCCCAAAATAACTTTTTTTAAATTTGTTTCTTTTTTATTGTAGAATAACTTATTTTCTCCCCATTAACTGAAGCCATCTCCTCTCAGAATGATTGACTAATGATTTTTTTGTATCTTTTTCCTGGAATACCGAGAATCGACTTTTCAAAAATCTGTATCTTTTTATATTTCAAAATTACCTATTTCCTCCCAACTATTTGAAGGTAACTTCTTATCAAAATGACTGACTGGTTATTTTTTGTGCCTTTTCCGTGGAATACCGGGAGTTTACTTCCAAAAACTTAGAGTCTTTTATATGTTTTAAATTTATTTTCTCCCAACTAATTGAATCCAACTTCCCCTCAAAATGATGGACAAGTGATTTCTGTGTAACTTTCCCCGGAAGTCTCCAGTTTATTTGGTGCCCTGTCGCTCACAAGGTGACTTTTAAAAAAGCTCTTCGACGGGCTTTAATGGCACGAGTCAAAAGTCACTGAAGATAATCGAATAAAATTTTGGTTTGGAGGAGTAAAGTCAACGTCACTCGTCGAAGTTGACTGTTAGCAACTAATACGCTCAACTCGTTTGTGGAGGTAGCGGGTTCAGAGCACTGAATTATCAACAACAGAGTGCTGGCTGCTATTCACTACGCACGGCAGCAATTGAAGCCGGGCGAGTGCGGAATGGAATTTCTCTTTTACTTTGTCATCCGAAAATCCTCCCACCACACGCTTGATGAATCCTACATTCTTCACGGCTCTGCCAAAAATATTTTCATGAAATTAAACTAACCAGAAGTATAGTTATCAGTATGTTTATGAAAAGCATTTATCAGTTTTTCATTCGTTACAATTCTCTATTTTATTAAATTTTATTGAAGTTAAGAGATTCATCGGTGTTTGTAGAGTTTGTCTATCTAGCAGTCACTTTAAGTACCCTGTATGTATTTACTCGGAGCAGAATTTTGTGGCCGTAGGAATTTAAATACTCTATGGTGAGCTGGTTGGTAGCCAAGTAAACTCAGAGGTATCGGGTGACATGTGAATAAAGTTGCAGAAAAACTCATCAAGCGTGTAATGGTGGTGGTACCAGAAAAGCTCCTTATGACTTCTCATGAAAAAGTTAAGAAGGTTAAGGTGATATTAGTATGAATTGTCTTGAGACAAAATCCTCAGGACCGGTAATCGAACCACGGACTAATGATTAAACGGGTTAAGGTGCAAACCACTACGTAATCTCTCGTAGATTTTTAGTTTTCCTTGACGTTTGTACAGAAATCAGGAACCTGGATTACGTAGTAGGCTGAACAGTAGGCCAGAAACCTAATGGTTTGTGTATTCACTGCCGGTCCAGTGGAATTGTTTCTCATGATAATTAAAATAAATTTTAACGCTGTTCACGCGGCAGAATAGAAATATTGCACTTCAAAGTGGTATTTTTCAAAAGCAACACATTTAATATTGTGGTAGAGTTAAAGTTTTTCCCGGCGTATGATATGCAGGATGAGCATATAAAATCGTTTCTTGCTTGATTGGGTGGAAGTTCGAAGATGAGAGAACACAAATGGTAATTCCCAAACTTTTTAATTCCAAAACTCAACAACCGACCATGGTTTCAACGCATTGTGTCATTTTCAAGGTTAAAATGAAATATGACGCAATAGGTTGAAACCATTGTCGGTTGTTTAGTTTTGGAATTAAAAACTGTAGGAATTACCATTTGTGTTCTCTCATCATGACTGCAGGAATATTTTTCGGATTTTACCCCGGGTATTTGCGTGGGTACATGGCTCCAACATTTCAACAGCTAAATCTGCCATTGTCGTGTCAGGGGTAGAATAAGTATATTCTACTCTTGGAGACGATGGCAAAACTTCATGAATATCTACTATGTAAATAGTCGACGGTCCGCTTCCAAATACGGTCTCTCGTCGTCTGAATATCATAAAGAGTCCTATATATGTCGAAATGAAATCGCCTCTTCCAACGCTTTCTCTGGAGGAGGGGAGAATGTGCGCTTAATTGTCGGAGCTCCGGTCCTTAAAATCAAATTTTGCAAAGCTCGCCGTGAACATCCATGCTCTTCCCTCGCGTCAATGTACAGTAGGTCTTTCGTTCGAAGTTAATCGGGCCCGAAACATCGCCTTCGCGTGCCAGAGCGAAAATATGTGAGGACTGAGGAACGTGCGAAAAAGATCGAAATGGATTGGAGCAAAATTCGCAGAAATGGACCGTCCGAGCCCTCTGTCCGTACGTACCGGGTGTTTAAAGTGTAATCTGCAATGCATCAGGAGGTGGTAGGAGAGACAGTTTTAAGCATATTTTTGTCCATAAACATGGGGTCGCAACTCCTTAGCTACCGAGCTATGGCACCGCAAACATTTTTTTGGATGTACTTTACAGCTTCCGTGAAAACAATTTTTCTTAAGTTTTCCAGCCTTTTCCACATGTACGATGTTTGCGAAAGCGCAGTTAAGTACTTTTAATTATAAGGAAGTATTTCCCACTTACACTATTTCTTAGAACCTTAGAAAGGAGTAGTGCGGGCCAGGTTGGTATTGTTTAATGTTTTAAACATATTCTTTAATGTGAGTACAATACCTAGTACGAAATCCTGAGTTACCAAAAAATAAAATATTCAAATTTATATTAGCTAATTACTGCTCTTCAGTAGCACTTTAAATTACCGTTTATTGAAGTAAATTGAATAGGACAATTAAAATGAAAACAAGCGTCTTACTTCTTTCCGCGTACACCTTTTTTTACAATAGAAATGTAATAGGCACTGTCTCATTTCTGTAAGCATCCCAAGTACTCCCATAATAAGATAAGAAAAAATATAATGTAGCGGTGAGGAGTGAGATAACAAGGCAATTAATATGCGTCAACCCTTTCCCAATTAAGTTTTTTTTCTTTTTTTCATGGGCGGCTTTTGTACTGAAAGTACAATTTCCAAAACGCCCTTATTTAATGTGCAATATTGAGCTAATTCATGGAAAGAAATAAGAAGATCGTGGCTCCTCTTTAGAAGTTAATTATTTTCCACCATCTGTTTTTGTCTGCGGGGCAATATTCCCTTTTCCAATTAGTGTCGCAGAAAGAATCTCATGATTTATTCGAAATTCAATCTAGTTTAATCGAGACTCGGTTTTGGAATGAATAATGTGTATTATACAAGTGTTTTGATCGTCCTAATTTTCAGCCGCGGTGCCCGTTGCTCAATATTATTTTTTCATCTCCGGGGAGAATGAACTGAATACAAAATTGCTCGGCTCAGAATGCACTCTGGTTCCTCTGAATAAGGCATCTATCCACCCACCCTCGAAAGCAGCGCGCGCTCATGAAAGCCTCGTTTTTTTTTGTACCTTCACTGCTTTGATATCTCGCGAGTCAAAGGTTGATTTTGATGGATTTGAGAGCGATATTGCATTTCGCGTTTTGAGTACCGTTTGAGTGCCCATTGAGCATTTTATACGTTGGCAAACGACTTTTCACATCGGCTCTGAAATTTGCCGACCTCTTATCTGAGGCGAATTGAATTTTACTCGAGCCCATATTGATAGAAAAATTCCTGTATTATTCAACTGTAACCCTTAACCGGTGACATGCGGTCTGAGAGACCGCCGCGTTTATAAAATTATGAGCATTTTAAAAATTGCTATTTCAAAATATCTATAATCCTCGTGAGCATCATAATTTATTATAATAAGGACATAGCACTCTTAAAATTTCACTTTCCTATTATTTATTTTTGAAAATTCGCATCTAAATTTTAGTAGCGGTATTTAAGACCTCACGTCTCTAAATTGGAAAAACCAATAAAAGTAATGCTGGTGGAAATAATTCAAAAAGTTTTTAAAAACAGTTCCTACTGGTTTTTCAGGAATAATAATTAATAATTTTGTAAGGAATCAATTTTAGTTGCATAACGTGGATAATTAAGTACTTAATTAAAAAATTACGATAATAATAACAACTCAAGTGTTTTTGATATCAGTTTTTTGATCCTGTTTCGAATAACAATTTTTACTGAAAAAGTTGGTTCGTATTTGGAATGCATAATATTAAATATAAGTTTTGTAATAGTTGAGAAGCCAAAGAAACATTAATTTAAGCATTACAAATAAGTTTGCAGCGTTTTATGAATTTTTGTTTTATTGCGGCCTCCCAGACCTCAAGTCACTGGTAGTGTAACAAGAATTGCACGTCACTGGTTAAGGGCTAAACTGTAATATTAAGTCATCTTTAACGAAGAGTTTTTCATATTGAGTATTCACGTTTTGAGTACCGTTTTAGTGCCTATTTAGCACTTTATCCGTTGGAAAGCGATTCTTTGCATCGGCTTGATATTTTCCTAACTATATCTAAGGCGAGTCGAATTTTACTGAAGCCCGTATTGATACAAAAATTCGTGTATTACGAAACACTAAACTGTAATATTAAGCCATCTGTAACAGAATATTCGCCGTTTGCACTTAATGACGCGGGCCGATATATCTACTTTAAACAGCAGCTAAACTCTCGAATAAAAAAATCAAGATTAATGATATTGTTACAAGTATCTGTTGTAAGAGAAAAATAAAAAAAACAGGATGTTGATATGCCAAAAAATAATTGATTTTAATAGCTTTGGCCTTCCCATCCTCAACCATAATCAAGGTGGCACCAAGAGGGCTAGAGTTATCGCCTTGTTAACACAAAAAGTAAGCATGGAGTTGGGAAAATTAACTTTTCCACTAAAATAATTTATTAATTTATCGCTAATGGTTTTCTTGATTTGTCAAGTTTCTAACTCCAGCCAAGTTAGTACAAAGAGGTAGTATAGATGATAGAGATTTTGATATCTAGCAGTTGTTTCATTCATAGCACAGCTGAATCAAATCTGGTACCATTTGATTACTGTTGATTTTTTCCTCAAAGATGTATGGAAAGTTAGCTTTTTATTCAGAGCATACTTAATGTAGGATTTCTGCCCCATAATGTCAATATCAACCAAAAAAGTCAGTTACAACCTTGTGAAACCACTGTTTCGAAGTATAAGCGAAAATGGAAAAGGCAATCGGTTTTCATGTAATACATTGTTATCAGTTTGCACAACGTAGCAGGTACCTGCATGTATTAAAATCGTTTTCAGGACAGGTAATTCTTTGTGTAATCGCCCAATTCACTCCATAATGATATTTTTACAATTTTTCTGAGAATCAATCTTTTTCAAAAATAGCTTCTACCTTTTTGTTATTGAAGTTCTGATAAAATCCTGAATCCTTAATAATTTCTAAATCCGACCTTTTATCATTGGAATTAATCAAGACTACTTGTTAATCATCCGTGATGACAGTCGGTGAGCTAATGATATTTCTATCCTCGTTGGGCCTGATAAGTAGCATTTCGAATCCTTGATGAAAATATTGGAAAACCGATAGCTACTATCTCGCACCAGTATGGAATTAAAAAAAGAGGAAGTAAATTATCGACAAAGCTTGTAGAATAATTTTAGTTTTAAGACGATGGACTTAATATGTCTGCGGGAGAAAGCTATAGTTAATCAAATAGCCAGTTAAAGAGTTAGAATTAAGGGAGGAATATGCCTGCATTGAATAGTCATCATAGAGAGTTTGATCGTATTGTAGGTATCATAAATAAGCTTAAGAAATAAATTTGTGAAATATGAAGCAATTATTTCCCGAAGAATTAATTCCTTTAAGTCTTCTCGGGATTCCACCGGTTTAATTCGTTGTATGTCACAAACGTTTCGACGGACGTCTCGTCCATCGTCACCACGTTCAAATAATTCTTTAACTGTTAACATTTATGACAGTGGAAATTAGATTTTCATTTGCAACTGCAATTACAATGCGTTGATGTTCAAGTAACCTCAGGTTTATATCAAGTTTATCTGAAGGTTGGTGTGGTAAGTTGAGGCAGCGGTCGCCGCAAACTAAACCACTCGTAGGTATAATTCACATGTATCAGTATACATGGTGTTTCAGGAGGAATCTAAAATACTTTAGGAGGTGATAAGGGAGACAATTTGAAGCATTTTTTTTATTTATAAACACGAGGGCATAGCTCCTAAGTTACTGAGTTATGAAACCCAAGCATTTTCTTAGATGAACTTTTCAGTTACCATGAAAACTCTAAATAACGAAATGTGCAGTGATTGAAGGGATCTGAAACTTGTCCTGATTATGCTTGAGATGCGTTTATTTTATTCTATACTATCCATAGAGTGAGTGGTAGCTTATTATTACAATGAATTCCGAATAACCGTGGACATTTCAAATTTCAAAGGCGTAGTTTTTACAATAAAATAGGGATGGTCGGATCGGATACCTCGGATACAAATATCCGCGGATATTGCCCTTCATCGGATACATCGGATCCAAAGTCGCGGAAGACATCGGATCTGGATCCGAAGTTACGAAGCAGAATTTCAGCCGTGGAAAATAAAAAAGGCAAAATACATAGTGTGACTCTTCCATAGAGATTGAACAATCATCGGGGGAATCTCAGCGTCGTAGGATAATAACTACTTCAAAAGTAACTACGTCGTAAACCACCCTCGGCCGTTCTTCAGCCCGTGCCTCTGTTGTTTTTTTCCGAAATCACACGGACCATAAATCATTGTCTCCGTTAGGGGGGGGAGGTGTAAATCCAGGGGGGAGGGGAAATTTTTAAATGACAGGGTACAAAGTAGAGGGTTTCAAACTAATTTTAACACCCTTCATAATCGAAAAAAAGCTCATTCTTCAAAGAAATCTATTGTAAATTCATGATTTTTCAATATTTTCTTTCCTTATATGAAGGAAAATACTTGGATAATTACTTCGTTTAACAGCAGAAATACGAAAATGCATTTGGATCCGAAAATATCCGATCCGAAAGATCCGGCTCCGAAAATCAAGGGTCCGATCCGGATCCGAAAAAAATCCTGGATCCGTCCATCCCTTCAATAAAAGCTGTATTTTCAGAGATGACATAAAAAATTTCGTTGCTAATTTTTAGGAAAATTTATATTTAAAGTTTATGCATGCACAAAGGGAGCCATATTCATATTCCGCAGGTTAGGGGAAAAGGAAGACTTCAGTCGTTTTTCCTGCACCACATAGCACTTCGAGAATTTTTGTTTAGGGTGTCCTAAGGCTTCACCTAAGATTTGATGCCAGGACTCTGTGGTGAGCAACCAATCACTCTACCCACAAGGCTATCACGCTCCTCGATTATGCACCACCACCATCGCAAATAATCTGTATCGATAGACCATTTGCTAATAATTTCATTTTCCATTCTTGACGCTGATTAAGAGCACTTTGAATGGTTAATGAAAGTATAGAAATAATTATCGCTAGAATCCTGCCTTTATACTTAAGAACGAAAATTATCCAGGGAAATAATAAGGGTATTATGAACGGTAAGCTACGGAAATATCCTTTTCGGTGTAGTGCTAACTAATTAGGGGGCGGGCTGAAGGGGGTTTTGAATGGGTAAGTTTTTTAATGAAGGTAAGGGGATTGTTAATTTTATCAGTCGTGGGCAAGTCGGAAAATTCTAAAAAATTGGAAAACGATGTCTTTTAATGTCTATAGTTTCTGATCAAGTTATACAATGTCGAGACTATAGCTATCTTATTTTCGGGCGTGATAAAAATATTGGGATATATATTTACCGATAAAAAATCGCCTCCGATATAATATCGCGACATATGTAATATTTATGGGATGTATGGTGATATTTTTATCGGGTGAAATATTTTGACCTTTTATGCCGGCGGTACATCACGATGTTTCAGGATAACCGTGTATCGCCAATGTTGAAATTTAAATATTGATTTCCCGATACATTCAAATATCCTGATTTTATTCGATATTTCGATATACAGTCCAGGCCTAAGTGTAGGGACTGGGAAATTCTGAGGGATCAAAGCAAAGCAGGAGGCATACACAGGTGGTAGACTTAGGGATGGTGGTCTTCATTGACTGCTGCCTTCTTTTGCCGGTGCCTGTAATTGAGGCTGGGAGGTAAAAAATTGCCATTAGACCTGGAAACCCTCTCCTTGAAAACCAACCAATATCTTTCATCACTTTGTGGTACGGGAATATTAATTCGGGAGAGCTTCCTTGGAAACAGCAAGAGCACTTTTATGACCACCTTCTTTCCCTGCAAATTTTCTACGCGGCGTCATTATATAGGTTTTTGTACGCTTTAAAAGGTTTCTCGAGGAAGGTACTAACCTATCAAAGAAAATTTTCGTCCGGATTCTCTTTTGAGTTGTTTTCTATTGGTAGACGACATATTTTGGAAAATTTCCACATGCTTTCGTGAACCTTCCGTTTTCGGAAATGCCTTCAGCATGTTCTACGCATAAGGGAACCCAATAAATGATTATGCTGAAGCTTGCCTTGTAACCCGACATCTAGTTCAAGTTCTGTCTGCAAATTTAGGGAAAAGTGGAAATTAAAACATTGATTTGAAGAGTTCCACATAATTCCATCGTCCTTCGGAATAAAATGCTATAATTTTAAAATAAAAATTCCTTCAATGTGAGGCCAATTACATGGAAATGTTTTGATTTCACTGCAATACGTATGAGCTGATATTATCAAAATTATAACAGGTTGTTTGGTACGCCGAATATGGTGTTTTATTTCTTGAAAAAATATTATTGATAATATTTTCAGTTTTGGATACTATTGCATTTGTCCGGTAAAATTCTGCGGTAGTTTAAGACGTAGAAATTTCACAAGAACTCACTGCAAACGATTAGTTTATTTTTTTATGATCTATGTTTGTTGTGTGTATGCCTGAGAAGCTGCCTTGCAAGGGTTTCCAAGAAGGAAAATTTGTTCCTCAAAGGGGTAAAAGCAAGGTCGAGGTGAAGAATCGGAGATTGAATGAACTGAGACGTGCTGAATCACTTTGTGCTCAAAACCAAACATTCATTGTATAGGTGAGGGTAGAGCTCATCCTGAACAAACCAGTTGCAATTTCCCACACGAAATTCAGAAAATCACACCAAAAAGATTTTCCTCGTGTTAATGACGTGCTTAACCTGGATTTGAGCTTAAAAAATTCTCGGTAGCCAAAGACCCTACCAGGGTGCTCAGCCAAAGCAGAAAAATTCATGCCTAATTCCAGGTTTTCCAGGGAAATTTAACAAAACTCCAGATTAATCTTACGTGATTAAAGCAATAGATAAGAATTTTAAAACTCCCAAAATCACTTCAATACCATTAAAAAATATCATATTCATGTATTATTTTACATCCCTAATTTAAAGACTTACACTTAGCAATAGAAATTTACCACTTAATTTATGAATGTCTAACTTTGCACCTCAAGATATCCACCATAATTTAAAGAGTTATATAAATTAATATATATGCTTTCATAAAGTGCAATTGAAAATGTCATCAATAATTTATAAAGCAAACATATACGTAAAATAGGCCAAAAAATGGGCGTTGAACTGGCAAGACCAAACCTGTTCAGTAAGTGGGAGAAGCAGTTCCTAAATAAGAGTGGTAACTTTTAAATCGATATCTACTTCACGTCATATCGGTATAATTAGTGAAAAGTGAAAATTAAAACATTCATTTGAAGAGTTCAACATTCTCTCATCACCCTTCGGAATAAAATGTTATAATTTTTAAATAAAAGTTCCTTCAATGTGAGGCCAATTACATGGAAATGTTTTGAGATCATTGCAATTCGTATGAGCTGATGTCATCAAAATTATAATAGATTGTTTGGCATACGTAATATGGTGTTTCCTTCTTAAAGAAATATCCTTGAGCGCATTTTCAGTGGTGGATACTATTGAACTCATCAAGAAAAAAACTGCCGCAGTTTAAGGCGTAGATGGATCACAAGAACTCACTTCAATTGATGTGTTAATTTTTGTATGATATATGTTTGTTGTGTGTATGCCTGAGAAGATTCCTTGGAAGGTTTTTCTCGAGGGAAAATTTGTCCCTCTGAAGGATAAAAACAAGGCCGAGGTGAAGAATCGGAGGTTGAATGAACGGAGACGTTGTTCCGAAAGAAGAATGGTGTAGCGAGATGAAAGGATCCCCTCTCTTCCGGGAGATTGCCAAGAACAGTGTTCTGGGGATTCACAAACGGAACGAGATGTAATGGGGGACGTTCGTTTTGTCCCGAGAAGAACACTGCCTGGAGACGGGGAAGTAAACCCATAATTTAAAGATTGTCTGAAGATGTCTATATAAGAAGGAAACTTTATCACCTCCGCACGATTTTATATACTGTGATGGTGACAATTTTTTTTCATGGATGTATCAGATGCCTGAGGCCTCCATGAAAACTAATTCTTCAGACCAAACCTGTTCAGGAAGTGAGGGAACGAGTGCATGTTAATGCCTTCTTGTCAGTATTCTTTCTCGTCCTTTTTTCCTTAAAGCCAAGATGTTAGTATGCAGCAGAAGCTTGGAAGTTAAGATTAAAATTAAAATAGGGAAAAAACGGGAAGAGGTGGATGAATTCTGATGATTGGGAATCAGGATAACTTAGCGGTGGAAGGAGCATGAAAGAAAATATCAGCAGAATAGCCCAGACGAAGAGATATTTCCACTAAATGTTCTACTTACAGCGGTAAATTTAAACGCAGACGTAAGGAAACAGTTTATCAGAACTTACATTTGGAGTACGCTTCTCCACGGAAGTGAGGCATGGATAATTATGGCAGAAGCGGAGAAAGCAAGGATATAGGCCTTCGAAACGTGGTGCTACAGACGAATGATGAGGATCAAATACATCGACCGAGTAAGTAATGAGGAAGTCCTAAGAGAGAGCCCTAGGAGAGAAGAGAAGCCTCGTGGAAACCTTGACGAAAAGACGGAAAAATACTATGCGTCATATCTTGAGACTTATGTAACTTAACTGCTACATGCCCTTACGACGTTTCAACAATTGATATCGAGTGCTGGCGAAATCATCTCCTTTTTTTAACTGGGGTGAGTTGCTCTCTCTGCTAAAATCCACAGGGAATGAAAAACCGAAAATGGATCCTTCCCATTGAGCGGTCTGTTTAGTGCCTGTTGTTGTCAGGTTACTTCTGATTGCCTCGCGATAATTTTCCATGATGAAATTAGCAATGGGAAAAATCAAGGAAGAGAGGTAGAAAATTCGTGCGAGCCAATCGAAAGGAACCTGACAACTTTTGGTGCGAAACAGGCCGCTATATAAGAATGTACCAATTCCGGATTGTCAATCCCTGAGGATTGCAGAGGTACGTGGGTGTATTGAGAAGTAAGGTCTCCAACGATACCAATTACGAACACGAGGTGATGGGCAAAATTTGACTACAGCACTGCATTTGCTGGTTCCTTGGATAAAGTTTAGAACCACCCACGTCACCGTAGGCCGCTTAGTTGCCGTGAAGCAGGGGTTTAGGATGGAGCTTCCGATAAGCTAGCCCGCCAGTTGCGAACTACGCACAGTCATTCTATTAACCCTTTATAACCCAATGTTGCTCCTAAGCAACATCAAAAATGTTTTAATTTTCAGCTCTATTTAGGAAGTATCTAAACTATCCATTATTTTGTAGAGTAAATTTTAATGACGAAATATTTAGCTGCTACGATAATTATAACTGAGTGTTAAATATTAAAACTTTCAAAATGAAAAAATCTTCAAATTTGATTTCTCCCAAAATAGCTTTGGGTTAGGAAGGGTTAAAAAAAAAACATTTTTATCCTATAGAAATACGTCACCAATTAGTGTAAGGGTACGGTGAGAAGTGTATGGGCATCAAACCGTCAGGGCTATGGTGCCGGCAGTTTTCTGATTGACGGTAAAACTTCCATGACGAGCAGCAGATTGAGCAGCGGTAGGCCGCGTTTGCGTGAATAATGGGGGCTCAAATAGGGTAGTTTCCTTCATCAAAGAAACCGAAAGGCATTGATTGCGATTTGTTACCCACCATTTCTGTATTCATAATATACAAATTATTTCGTTTTAGAAATACCGGTTTAGACGAATGGCCATGGTCCATTTTTATTCTCATTTGAAAAGGGCCAGATTGGCGCCCATGCGATGCCACTCCACGTGACGTCACAGGGACCTAGTTTCTATAGGAGATGATAGGAGTTATACATCGTCTACACTACATCGCTCACATTACCAATGCATGCATGAGGCGCAGAGCTCAGGGAAACATGTCTTAATAATCACCTATTAAAACTGGCTAAGGTCGGAAAGTTTTCTTCGTTTGATAAGGTATTAATAAACCTTTTTTAAGCCAAGCGCTACCAGCCAGCAAGGTACTCAGCTAACCTCTAGCATCCTGCGTCCTATCAGCGCTCAGAGCCTCGATCAAGGTCACCTCACAAGACGGGAGGGGGAACCAGAAATACGTCACACGGAGAGATTTCCTTACCCGTCGCGTTTTCGCGCGCTTGAAATTTTTCACTTTTCATTTAAACGCGAAAAATAGATATCGTCATTTAAAAATCTAAAAGCGTGAAATACGTACTCCAGGAGTAATAATCTTCCGATATAGGCAATAAAAAAATAATAGGAAACCACCCTATTGACGAGATGATACGATGTAAAGAAGAATGTGACAACTTCTCTGTGCAGAATGTGTCAAAGGACCACGATTACCACAAAATGTCCGCCAGGCGGGTCCATAAGCAGCTCACTAATGAACACAAAAAAAAGCGCGTCCACGTGTGTCACATGTGTGATATCCCGACTCAAGGAATTAAGTTGAAATATCATCGACTTCACTCCTTACAACCTGAAAGTTGTTCTGAGCGGCTACCACATTTTTTCCGCTTTCGAAAAACTCCTTGGGGGACTGAAACTTCTAGTGAGACGAGGGAGTGCAAGGCTAAGTCGTCAGTTGGCTTCGCGACGTGGCGGGAGAATGGTAAGACGCCGGTAATAAAAAGCTGGATACAAGAATGCAGAAAATAATTTATCATCAGGGCACTATTTAAAAATATAGCTGAATTCTCAGACTTTCCAATGATGTAAACAAAGCCGAGAATATATTGACTTTTCATTTATTAAATATAGGAGACCTTAGTTTTCAATACGCCCTTGTAGCAATCGAAAGGTCGGCCTACAAGCAACTCACCCGACGGAAAATCCGAGAATATTCACCAGTAACATACACCGTGAAAGCTCAAAACCATGCTTGATATCGAGCTCTTTATTTCACCTTTCTTCCATTTCAATCCTCACATATTCTTTCTCTCGACCCGAATCCTTATTCAGTCTCGAATTCCTTCCGTCTTCTCCACTTTCCTTTCTTCCTCCCAAATCTCTGTTCGTCGTCTTCCACCTTTTTCACTCTAGCGCCGCTGCACCCCTGATCGCCGCACCGTCGGATCCATTTCGAAGCGTCAACGAGAATCTCAAACACCTCGATCCAAAACCACCCCCTCCCTCTGTTGCGCTCGGCTTTCAGTTATTTCCGAAAGGGATGATCCTTTTTTTGCTGATTTTGAAAAATATCGTAACCCATTCTCCGCACTGAGAACAGCAGTGATAGCGGACACACCTGGACGTATTATTTCGTAGAAAATTCATTTCGCTGCATTTCACCCAAATAAATATTTTATGTCTTCAAACGAAGCTTTCTTTCCTTGGAACTAAATATCTACGGTGGTTTTCCGAAAACGTTCAAAGAGAGTGACAATATATCTCCCTTTCTGGAGCATGTGAAACTCTGGATCATTTTTGCAACAAAAATAATAAGGGGATGTTCATTAATGTATTGTCAGAACATATTCTTTTTTGAATTTTGTTGTTGTGGGTTCATTTCGATTGTTTTTCTTTAGTTTGAGATTGCATAATCGTATTGCTCATACTCGCTCAAAGACCGCGTTTAAATAATCTCAAAGATTGTTCCGTAAGATTATCATCGCAAATTTTTCCGCCCAACCTTAATTATTTAATGTCCTTAAAATTCCAGAGCGTCGAATAAAATGTCGAAAAGGCTGGATATCCAAGAAAAACCGTTGTCAAGGTAACTGCAAAGTGCATCCAAAAATATGATTGCGTTGTCATGGATTAGTAACTAAGGTTTTACGAACTTATGATTATGGGCAAAAAAATCTTAGCATTGTCTTTCCTGCCACCTCCTGAAGTAATGCAGATTCCCTCTGAAACACCTTGTGTGCTCTTTAATTTGCAATATAACCTTGCAGATTACGCGAAAGAGTCGCCCAAAAGATGTAAACCAAAGAAAACATAATTAGGAAAAAAATATGAGAGCAATTTTGTTCCTTAGCACAATACAATCGTCAAAAATGATTTTTTAAAAGGTATTTACTGTAGTCAACTTGACTAGTTTCAACACTGCTTCAAACCTTTGCACAATGAACTGTTGACGACATACCTTGACTAAATATTCTCAATTTAAGTGGTAAACCCTAAATAAATATATTTATTTATAAACACAAGATGCACATGTAAAATCCGGGAAACTATATATATTTACGTAATTTAGGCGAAGTCGGTGGTTTTCGTTTTGCAATGTTGATACTAGAGATCCCGGCGGCCATCTTGCCAGTTTTAGGCAGTTTTTCGAAATTATCTTTTTTATTTCACCATGAAATGTAATTTCCCGAGTATATGTATATTCGTGACAAACTTTTGCTTCAAATTAATGCCTACTCAATAACGTTTTGTTATAAACAGTCTCTATAGCTCACAAAAGCCATATTTCTCCAACAGAGCCATTATTAAATCATCCTAATTTTACCGTCAAACATCTCAAAAAACGGCATATGGGAATCCCTTTATCTTTGAATTCATTTAATTTCAATCGTAAAGTCTCATCAAATTCTTGCTACTTTCACCGAGGTGCTCTTACTACCTAAAATGTTTATTGCGAATTTTTACTGTTCAAATGTGCGCCCTTGCGTATTTTCTAGTCCCAGCTCTTGCCGCTAGGGAAAGTCTACTGCGCAACTTGTTCGCGCACCGTGCCAGTAACTTCTCTGAGCGCTTGTTCACTCGATCTCTCTCTCCTGAACCGCCTTCCGACCAGGACACTTCTCTCGTTGTTGTACTCCGCAACATCTCGTCCGCTTCGCTTATACATCTTAACGGATTGAACCAACTCTTAAAAGAAGCTAACGTGCCTTTATTCTTTTGTTATTCTGAAACATTGTTCAATTTCTATTTTCGGACTTTATCATTAGTGAGGCATAGATTCGAGTTTCTCTGCTTCGGATGTGTTATGTGGTAAGCCCGAGCGAGATGGTAGGGAATAAATGCCAGTGGAGTGAGAGATAGGAGGATAAGTGTGGGATAGGGTGGGGTGAGAAACGGACGTGTAGGAAATTGGGGAATATGAGAAGGAGAGGGAGCTATTGGGTGGCAATACAAACGGGATATATTTATCTCGGAGGGAGTGGATACCGTAGTTAAGAGGTGTGAGTTGGAAGGAATGATGATGATGGGAAAAGAGATTGAGGAGCTGAGTGGAGATGATGACGGGGCGGGCTGAGAATCGAATTATCTTCTTCGGACCTGGGTGACTCATGAATTTGAATTATTCCCACGTGTCGCCGCTATATAAATTAATCTTACTATCATCATTTTATTTTTTCTGCAATAGACCGCTTATTTGTCTATATCCATTCTTAGTAGTTTTTGGAGCATTGGTTGAAAATAAAAAAGTTCAGTTGTCGACGTTTCGCTTAACTATTTTATGTTTCATCGGGACATAGGGTCACTATTAGCACATATATTAATTATTTTTCAATGCTGACCCTATTTCATGGTAATGGTAAGACCCTTCGTCGTGTAAATAGTGAAAACATGCCCTGATGAAGCTTTAAAAATAACGCGAAACGTTGTTTCATCATTTTATATCCTTCGACCCCCTCTTCATTCATCTCCCTTTGATGTATTTTTTGGAGTTCTTGTCATAATTAAAAACGGCTGCGTGGTCAACTTTTAGCTTAACTTTTTTTGAGCGCAATCAGTATATAGGCTCTCTATTAGCACAATTATTAATAATTTGTCAAATATTGAGGAGAAAATCATTGCAGCAGTAAGACTTCTTTGTGTTAATGATGTCCATGATGAAGTTCGAAAATGATCGCGAAAAGTTTTAGAAGCATCATTTGTCTAATTTTTCGTCAAAACATCAAAAGTTATAGGCAGGAAAATTATATTTTTCTATAGGGAAATATGAAGTGATGACCTTGTCCCGACTACGAACCTTAGTCACTGAACTCAAAACAATTGAATTCCGATCCGAGTCAAGGAGTAAAGATAACAAGGTAATTATTAACGCAGTTATGAGTCGTGAATAAAGGCTAGCCTAGAGGGATTAGCGCTCATAGAATAAGAATAAATAGAGGACGAGTGACGCCACCCTACCATTCACAGGGCTCTTCAGTTGGGTAGAGAGAAAGCAAATTCTGGCCTAGTGACAAGGAATATTGTACGAGGGTGGTTTGAAAAGTTCTCGGAATGGAATAGAAAAAATGTTCTTACATCACTGAGTCTTCTTGCAGATTACTACATTTGGTCCATCGATATTCTAGTGCCTTGATCCCGTCTAAAAAATGAGATTTCTCTAGGCCTGCAAAATTGTAGTCAACTCCGGCAATCAGTTCTTCATTTTAGGTGAATCATTTTATCCACCAGGTCCACCATCATAAAAATTCAGTTTTGGGAAGTGATGGAAGTCTCACGGAGGCACATCAGATGAATAAAGCGGAAGTGGCAACAATTAATACCATAGTTCGTGTTATTTTGCCATGGCGACAGCACATATGTGCAGGCGCGCATTGTATTAATGAAAGATGACTGTCTTCCTTGCAAAACCTAGCCTTATTTCGCGTATATTTTGTTGCAATTAGTCCAAGAGGTTAGTATAGTATCCTCTAGTAATTGTTTGCTTAGTAGGGAGACAATCTATAAACAGAATCCCCTTCACATCCCAGAACACTGATGTCATGACCTTTCCAGTGGAAAGAATTGTCTTTACTTTCATTGGTGGTGGATAATCATTATGTTTCCACAGCTTTGGTTGTGTTTTTGTCGCTGGGGAATAGTAATGGATCCAAGTTTCATCTTTGGTCACAAACTGGTGCAAACAAACTTGTTCGTTTTCCCTTAAACGGGTCAAACATTGTTCCGATATGTCCATTTTCATGCTTTTTTGACCCAGCGTCAAGAGTCGCGGCTCTAATCTTGCAGTCATTTTTTCATTTCTAATTTTTCCGTACTATATACCATATATGTCATATGAAAGGCTACCGTATAATATACTGTAGCCTTTTATATGACATCTGGTAAGCAAGAGCAATTTTACCCACTTTCAATCGGCGATCCTCCATTACCATTTTGTGCACTTTTGCAATGATTTCTATAGTAGTGACACTTCTTGGCCGACCTTTGCGCGGACCATAATCTAAGCTCCCCCGACCAAATTTAAATTCTTTTGTCGTCTTGGCAACAGTTGAATATGAAGAAGCAGAGTCCCCCAGTGTATTATGGGAATCGACATGAATGTACTTTGCTCTCATACCTATCTTTACGAAGTACTTAATCACTGCACGAATCTCGATTTTTTTCCATCGTCGCAATTCACTATGCGGGAACAACAAAAAAGTCGCGTCACCGACTCAGTTCTTTTCCACGAGCATTGACGAGGCATGTGTTTACAGCGCACAGTCCTATGAATATCATGTGAAAAGTTCGTTGCACTATCGCTGAAAACTCTTGGTGATTCCGAGAACTTTTCAAACCACCCTCGTAGGATAGGTACTGAAGGATTTTTAGGTGACGACTCTCATTTTGAAGCGCGTGTAACAGTATTATAAGTGTGTGGAAAAAGGAGATTTTTGCCTTCAGTATGGCAAAATATCTGCTTAAAAGTGGTCATCATCATAATCTCTGGCAATTTTTAATTTAGAGGAAAATTGGATTGTTTAATGCCTGTAATGGTTAATTCCCCAATCATTTTTATAACAACGTATTTTCTAGTAGTATTAGATGAGCGCATTTGATTCGGTGGGCGATTGTTGAGCGTTTTTGCAGTGGAGATATCGTTTTGTTCACCATTACTGTCTTTTGCTCTTCCCCCAATATTCACATGATAACGCTGGCTAAAGGAAAATTATTTGATCGATTGAAACACTAACCTGAAGCGTGTCAACAGGAGTAGGTGAAAGTGTACGGGAGATGGCCAACGGCAGAAATTTGTTTGATAGAGGGTGAAAAATTAGACGCGTTTGCGTTGTTAGCCCTGAGGGAAGAAACGGTCCAAGTTTTTAGCTCTAAGAGATCGGGATGCAGGGGTTGGGATGAGGGTGCAGGCGTGCGTGTTTTTTTCTCTCTCTTCCCGTCATGGTTGTAGAGATAGGGTGAGCATTTCAGTCGGAGTCTTAGATGCGGGAGATATGAGAACTCGACGCGCAGGAAGGGGACGGGTTAAGCTGCGAAGGAGAATTCAGTGCGTCAGGGTGTGGGAGTTAATGGCAAGATCAGGTTAAGGAATTTCCTTCCCGCGGAGGAGACGAGAGCGAATGGATGGGACTAATGAGACTAGGCTGACTTACTGCCGTTACGTTCCCATGGATCCCCTTGCGATGGTCTTTAGATACCGAATACCCTTGGCTAAATGATACTGGGTCACTGACGTTATGTTTCCAGGGATCCACTTGCATGGGCCTTTAGATATCTCAATGGGTTTCGAATTCTATATATTTTATCGATCTTAGATATATTTTATTGGGTTACTGTCGTTTTGTTGCCAGAAATCCCAATGCATGGGCCTCCGAAGTAAATTTTAATGCTTGATGCACGTGTAAAAGTTTAAAAGGGTCCACTCCTTGTATTTTAAAATCTTGGATGAAAACGGAATAGCTGGTAAATCATCAAAAATCTATCTTAAATACAAATATCAAGTGAAGATGATGCTTCGTCAGTAGCAAAAAGGAAAACATCTCAAAATGAAGGATAGATCTACATAAGTCCACTCATGATAATGTTTTGAAATAGTTATCTTATTCTCAGCAATTAGAGAAAAGATCATTCGTAATCTATAAGCCTCATAATAAAACCAAGCATCATTAATGAAAGACTTTATACGATTTCTAGTTTGAAATAAAAGTATTCACTATTGTTTTGGAAGGTTCATATTTTAGGAAGGTTTAGCGGGGTGTTCGAAGGAGTATCTTGATTCACATATGTGAATAATAAGGGATTTACTTGTCTTCAAAGAGAATATATTCTGATCGATCGGCGTCTTAATTTCCTATTGTATAATTGTGTTATACCATATTTTTATTCTTGTATGAGTTTCAAAAACAATGCGCGTGAATATAGGGCAATGGTTGTTGAGACTGAGCTAGGGTTAGCGGGATAATCAAATAATAAATTTTAGCACCTTGATTAGGTACAAGTTTTACCGTCATCCTTGAAGTACGGAGTGTTTGTTATGCATCTATGTATAGAAAGAGGGTCTACCTCAAGGGGCATGGCAAATATGTACCCGCTTTCTGGCATAAAACTGCTGGGTATTAAGTATCTACTAGGTACTACACTATCGAATTGATATTCACTGCATGCAATGGTGGAATTTAAAATTTTATTAAACTTCAATTTAAGAAAATAAAGACGAAAATGATGAAAGGCCATTTGAAATTAGATGTCGATTACATGGTTAGAGGCCATTTGGATCCATTGAATTGAGAACAAATAACCCAACGAAAGTAAAATCGAAAATGTACAAAGGTTCAACTTACAGTTTTGTCATCGAAGCCTAATAATCTTCAGCACTCACGAGGATGGGTTTATCCTTGTGACTATCGATGCACTCGCATTTTAAAAAGCAATTATGGTGAAGAAACTTAACGGAGAAAATAGCTGAAGTTGAACTTAACTATTCTACCAATCCGTAATCTTTTCTGTATTGGACTGGAAAAAGATTCATTTTGATTCAAACAAAATAGCATAGCGTCTGCACGGTATTTGATCATGCGATTTTTATAAATAAACTTTTCTCGGGTATCGCGCGGGTCAGAAATTCTAAGAGAGCCGACGTTTCGGGTTTCGACCCGTCACCTATTCTCAAGGCTACAAAACGTCGGCACTCTTGGAATATATTACCCGCGCGGAAACCCGAGAAAATTTTGTATATTCTGTTCGCCGGGAAAGTGTAAAATCTAGAGTGCGAACGTAAGATGATTTAAATCCCACTTAGTTAGGTCAGCGGATAGTCTAAAATAGTGATGAGCGATATATCGCTAACTGTGATTGAAGAGAAGTAGCCGATCACTGCCGGTGACTAAATCACTAAATACTCGAAATCACTGCGACTGTGAATACGGTGAAGTTAGCTTCGGCAGCTACCATGATGCTACCAACAGTAAAATAAGGATGTCTTATTCATCTTTTATGATAAATAAGATATTCTGTGCGAAATATACGGCTAAAGCTTTGAATCATGATGGTTTGATTATAAATATGTATAAAAAATGATTGCCCCTTATCAATTCTTTTACCACATCAAATTTACTTAATTATTGCAATATAAACTCGGAATCAGAACTATTCTCTCAAAAAAAATATTTTGCCTAATTTACAATTTTCTATAAGTTTATTTGTTCCTATTGAGGAGAGCTCATTCCTTGGAATTGGACAAAGTAGCAGGAATAGCAGCGCCACAAATCATCGATGACTTTTAAGTGATTCACCTCGGTGATCGCTATCACAGTTAAGAATCACCGTTACTGATGAGTAGCAGTCACAGGTAACGAAGTGATCCGAAAATCACAGTTCCGCTCATCACTAGTCTAAAATATATGTTTTCAATTGCATCAAAAATAAAACTGATATGAATTATCAATCACCGGGTGTTTCAAAATTAATAGCAAAGTTTTAACGCTTTCTAATATTTATTCCACCAAACTTACAGCTTTAAATCATGCATCAAATAAAAGAGCAAATCAAAAAGTTTCACGTAAAAGCCTGCAAGCGTTCAATGTGAGCACCAATCGTCACAATGCACACGTCTATACGATATGCGAGTTCTTCCCTAACGTTGATTAGTATCTTTCGAATAAATTGTTGCAACAGCTGCTTCAATCATGTTTCTTAATTCGGTAAGGAAAGCTGGTTGTGGAGGCACGGGTGTTATTTTCACTACGCAAGCTGCACAGCAAAAAAAGAATTCCGTCTTACCAAATTTTAAAACACATAGGCTTTCAGTTCACATAGCCGCCATCTTTGCTACTATCGCTCTCTAGTGGATGGCGGTGGAAACATTGGATGCACATGCGAATTGTTGCTAACAAATAACACAGCTCGAGTTGCTATTTCATTTTATGTATCATTCACGACTGTAAGGGCGTTGAATCATTATTATCAGTGCTGCAATTGAGCCTGTACGGCGTACCCCCGAAAATCTAAACTAGTTACTAGCGTACCGGATAAACTACCTTTTTAAATCTGTAAAAAATATTCCTACTGTAAGTTATCCAATGGATTTCAGAAAGAAAAATCGGAAATGATTATTTACTTTTTTAGAGTTATCTCGTGGCACAACTTGGAACTAATATAAGAGTTGGAGTTTGACAATTCGATCGCGGCCGGAATACAAGTTAAGCTGTTGGCAAATTTTGGTGAGTACCGCCGAAATTTTTTTCCAACTACGTCACTGGTTATTATTAAGCGCTATTCATTAATAAACACCGGATATAGAAAGAAAATAATGTTCAGCTTCAAAAATTGAGCCCTAGAAGACGCCGCAATACCGTCTGCCTTTCGGGGTAGTATAAACCTGGATTATTGGTATTCCAATCTTCAGGGACAAAGAAGACTCTTCGCTCACCCATCAAGTGAGCGGGCGACCTATTTCTCGCCTAGATGGAGACCGTAATGTAGCAACGCTATGACATCCAAGTGTATCGTCTTCCTTCGGTTGGGACCAGCTGCTCCGCGGTTGCTGTAACGAGTCGCGAGTGCTTTGGAAATCTGTTTCGTTGCGCCATTCTCTCGACGGGAAATCGGAGGCCCATTACGCCTGCAGTCTGATTTATTTATGGCTCAGATCACGTTAAAAGACTCATATACGGTTGTCTTCTAAGGCTGAGGTTTGTAAATGACTTTCACATAGCTTTAAAGCTTTAAGAGCATACTCTTTGTAATGAGATGTGTCAAAATAATTGAGCACAGTCCTTCGCAACAATTCAATGACAATGCTAAATTTTTGCCTACTTTTCTACAGTCCTCAACTTGTGACGTGTATTTTTTTATTATAGGTATACGAAGAGAAGTTTTAATTTAACCAATGAAAAACTGGGTATGAAAATTTAAATTTATCGGAAAATTATTCACCAAATTTCAAAACTGTGTCATGATTTTAGATTAGCTCATTAAAATTGGATTTTTTTGGGCACGGCTAATTTTTTCATTCGACCTGTCAGTTATTTCATGCATTTACCAGTAAATGCTATCTTGGAGATGTTGAGGTGTACTGAGAAAAGGCGTTCCATCATTGCTATTTAATAAAAACATTGCAGTTTTACAGCATAATAAAATATCGATACATTAGCTGGAATATGTCTAGGGACACGACGGTACAGATTTGCCAAATTTTCATAGTAAGGTTGAAGGCAACATATGAAGACTACAAAACTTGTAATAGAGATTAATGTCAAATGGAAAATAGTAGAGGACTGGAATTCAGTGGACAATAGATTGAAGCTTGGTCGTGGAAAATACTATCGGATGGACATATAAGTCGAATCAAAGTGAAACTATACAATTGTTTCACCCAAAAATCATAGTGAAAATGATCCTAATTTTTTTAGCACTGAAGCAGTTTTTTTAAACTGCGGAATAACAAAATATATATTTACCAGCGTAATTATCATTTTTGATTAATTTAATTAATATTTTGGAAAATATTAGAGGAAAGGAACTGTAACCAAGAATGTGGCTAATTTTTTTACAAAATTGTGATTTGTTCTCCTAACTGATTGCAAATTTTGTATAGTAACTCTATTATCAAAAGTCAATGAATGCAAAAGAAATTTTATGTAAAAACGAAAAGTAGGTAATGTAACGTCTGGTAAAGTTTTATTAGTACTTTTCGGAGACAAAAATATCCACAGTTTTGTGGTGTCTCAAGTACTTTAATGTGTTATGTGACGTCACATTATATCGTCAATTTTGGGGCCAAGGCCCGAAAATGGCGGACGTTGCATACGGGGCCGTTTTAGGCGACGTTAATGATAGAGGGTGTATTGAAAAAATACACTAACAATAAGAGAAGGTATACCAGAGTGATGTCACAGTCATTGTACGGGAAATAGAATGAATATGTGTGCATCGGAAAACCCAATTGCGGTGATGAAATGGTAGACGGAGGATGAAAAACTGTAATGAGAGATAACGTTGTAAGGGTTTCTGCTTTATTTCTAATCATTACACTGTCGGTGGTTTTGGCTTTTCATTGTCACATTGCTGAACATATTGCCATGTCTTTGCTTCATCAGGGAATTTCAGACTAAAATAGTTAAATTTTTTATAATATTCAAACCTTTGTGATTAAATATAAAATAACTGCTTAGAAATTATGAAGCTGTAGATTAGCCGGCATTAATTCGTTTAAGACATCACAATTTGAAAATTCATATAAAATAACTGATTCATATAAGGTAACTTCAACTGTACTTGAGTGACTTTAACTATTTTCTTTTAAAAATATAATTTTCACTTATGACTGCATTCAAAATTTTTTTAAGTTACTGTAACCAAGCCCGCTTAATTTTGTATCAACCCGAAGGTAAGAGATGAGATTACAGCACGTTTCCTTGGTATATAAGTATGAAAAGTGGGTAGTGACTTCACCGTAACTTGCTTATGTTGGAACCTGGTTCCATTGAGGCGAAAACTGAGTGGGGTCGTATCTTTGACGTTGATAGCCGAGGGTATAATGGAGATATGTATGAAGAGAGGGTTTTCTGGTATGAAGGAAGCTCCATTGAGCGGGAACTGCGGTGAATATGTGTACAAGCCCATTGAATGTGCTGAAAGGATAAGCGGAGAGTGGTTAAGCTAATGTGAGTGAAGGTAACTGATTTAACGGGTGAGATTACATTTTAGGTAAATTTCTCTTGCGATCGTTATGTTTTCAAAAATTTATATTTAACTTATAGCCTACTCAGCATTTTATGATAGTAGTATTTACATTTTCTTTATTATATAACTGATCCTTCGACGACGAAGTCGAAAAGTAAACATTAGTTGCAAGTAATTCTGCGGTAATTTAAACCAAGGGTCTTCAACCCGCATGCGGCTAATTTCTTGCGGCGATTAGAGGCTAAAGATAATACTCTATCGCAACTAAAACAATATCGACACACTCGTCAAAAAATCATTGCCAAATATCGCGTTGACTTATTAAAATGTTAAACCATTAAGGATTGTACTTAGTAATGAATAGTTAAACTTAGTAGATAAGATTACACTTTGAAATTATACATCATTTAAATTACATTGATGTGGTGGTAAAATGCTGTGGAGCATTGTGGCCCCAAGGGCGATGTGAAATCGAATTTTGGCCCTTGCATTAAAAAACGTTGCAGGACCCTTGATATAAACTATCATTAAAATGCACCATTCTTTGATGTTAGCCGTGTATGCGGAGAAGGAAATTTAACAAATGATAGATTGGTGTTGCATAAAAACTTTTGGGCTATGTCGCCGCGTCAATTTTTGGGTGACCCCAACGTTTCCCGACCGATGCTGGTCTCTTTCTCAAGGGATTCTGAGTTTTTATTCAACATGACGAGTACCCACGAAATTTTTAACGAAGAATTACTACGAATGCTGATTTCCACTTTTAAATTCAAACTGGTGACGTGAAGCATTGTGGTCCTCAGGGCGATGTGAATTCGATTTTTAGACCTTGCATCAAAAAAATGTTGGAAGACCCCTGATACAAAACTATCATCAAAATGCACCATTTTTTGATGTTAACCGCGTATGCGGAGAAGGAAAGATAACGTATGAAGGAAACGTTATTGTGCGGGAACAAGAGTGTCTACGTGCGCAAGGGAGAGAACCCAATAAAGGTGCTGAAAGGGCAGGCGGTGAACTCGGGAGGAAGGAAGCGAAGGCAGTAAAGGACAAAGAGGGTTGACAAGATTGCATTAGGAGGCTTAAAAGTGTGTGCACTGGGGGGAGATGCTGTAAGAGACAGCATGAGAGCGAGAGGGAATGGAAGTCAGTGAGACCGAACTGAGTAGGGCAGGGGAAAGAGTGCTAAGGGAAGTGAAGTTTTGAGGGCGTCGGAGAAAAGGATTTGGAGGAAGGGAAGAAGAGTAAAGGGAGGACGTGGTGGAGGATGACGCATAAAATCGTTTCAGGCTTGACTTGATGGAAGTTCGACGCATCGACGATAAAAACTACGAATGGTGTTGAATAAAAACTTTTGGGCTATGTCGCCGCGTCAATTTTTGGGTGGCCCCAACGTTTCCCGACCGATGCTGGTCTCTTTCTCAAGGGATTCCGAAGAGTTTTTATTCAACATGACGAGTACCCGGGAAATTTTTAACGAAGAATTACTACGAATGCTAATTTCCACACTTAAATTCAAACTACCGACCACGTTTTCGACATTATGTGAGTGGATGAGAAGCCAAGGGATTTCTTTTTCCTATGGAGTGTTAGGCACAGAAATAAGTTATAGAAAAACAAACGAAATCAATTAGATACTTAGCAGTGCATTTGATTTTCCACTCAATTTCAGAACAGGGACTCACTCGTATCCCATGGCTACTAAGTTTTTGTGTGTTTCTTCTAACAATTAACTTTACTTAAATCCGTTGAGAAAAATATCACTTGTACCCCTTGGCTTCTCACCCTCTCATATGTAATTTTCTACGATACATCCCCCTCCCACCACTCCCCTCACGTCAATTTTTTATACCCCAACCTCCCACCTTGGCTCTATATACAAACACATGAGGGAGTGCTTGTTGCATCACCTTGGAAATGGCGTAAGATGTTTAAAACATGGTCGGGAGTTGAGTTTTGAATTTAAGTGCGGAAATTATCATTTGTAGTTTTTATCATGGATATGGTGGAAGATGTTAGGATTTAAGAGGGCTGTCCAGAAAGTAACAGATGTTTCGAAATAAAAAATAAACATGGATATTAAAACATTAAGCAAAGGAAAACTAAGAATACATTGATTAGGAAGATGTCCGAAGCTGAGAATTATTGGGCATTAAACTGCCTAACAAAATATTCGATTCGATTCGAACAAAAACTCGATTGTTTCTGGCGCTACCTTGTGAAAATCCATTCTGAACAATAAAAAGTTATGGTACCGCATATTAGCAACCGGATAAACAAAAACAAAATAACTGTTAATGTAACGATTTCTGTACCTGATGATGTCGCCTCTGCAACGAAACCGGTCGTATTGAATAAATCGTGTGATAAGGAACCATAACTTTTTTATGTTCAAAATATAGTTATTTAATACGAATTGCCTCCCTCAAAAAGCCTTGTGAGAGCAAGAAGAATAGCACCCTCTCAATTTCTACTTGATAGCTCCTTTATTTATAGCGAAAGATATGTTTTAACGCAACATCATACCTCATCTAAAGCAAGCAATGTTGAATTTTTCCGTAATTCGTAGTACGATTTTGCGTATAATCATTATTATAAGCTCAAAATAGGGAATCAGGCCTGCGTACTATGTAATTTCTTTCTTGTAACTCCGTATATTTAAAAATCGATAGTTATTAATGATGTGTCTCTTGATAATGGCATCTAACCTGCGGCAATAGCTAATTACTTGCCTACCTTCCATGGCACTGAACTAATTTCTTCGACCTTTCGAGCTGGAGTAAGGTTGAGGATCATTAACCCGTTAAACAAGGAGTTCCCTATTATGTCGCCGACAAAGGAACTTGGATCGATGCGCTGACTAACGACGGAGTTAACCTTCTTCAAGGCCTGCGTATGGGGTAGACATTGTATTATTAGTGCTAGTGTATTTCATTTTTCATTAATCCATGGAAAACAATCTTTGCATTAAAAAGTCAATAGATTACAGTGTAAGGTTTCTTGGACAATTCACTTTTACTCATGCCACTTATTTTTTTACATAACGCGACCCGGTTTTCGATGAGATATTATCCTCTTCTGGCGTAAATTAAGACGTATTTATCTTAATACTAGATGATCCGGTGAACTTCTTATCTCCTTCATATATTTTTACAGAAACATTGCTGTTCGTCTGTTCCGCTAAAACTTGAAGGCGGATGAACCGATTAGGCTACTTTTGGTTTTACAATATTTGAAGAAATCCAAAAATTTGATTTTCGTCCCGTTTTTTAACCACTTTTATCTAATAATTCTGTTACAGATAATTCTGTCAACAAAGTAGTACCTACCTCCAATTTTTTCGGTCAGTACCGTTTTGTGGCCTTTTATTGCTAAATGCGGTTATTAAATATATATATATATATTAAATATCTTATAATTCAAATGAATGTAATATCTTCATTTACATAAAATACAACGTGGTTTAAACACTGTTAATCAATTTAATCCTCTCTAATAAACTGTAGTTTAAACTGCACTGTGTTTAAATATAGGTACATAGATGATGAAGTCATTTGAAAACAACTGTCTATTTTTTTATGTTGGCCAATAATTGTTTAGAATATTTTCCCAATCCAGGAACTAATAAGAACTATTAATATTTTATTAAATTTCCAACTACTCTCTAAAGTCCAGTTCACGGTGGTCGTTGTATAATTTTAAAATATTAATTTTAAAATCGCTCCTATGGCAGTTGCATATTAAGTGTTTAGCAAAATTACTTTTATCGTCTTTGTTATTTTTGTTAGCATTTTATTTTTCTTTCTTCCTGACTTCGGAGCTTCTTACTGCCTGCCCCACGTAGACATCATTGAAATCGCTGCATTTCAACGAATACACTCCACATCTGTCTAATTGTTCTATCGGATCTTTCAATTTTACAAAAATTTTAAAAATGGAAACAGTACATACATGAACAATGTGATAATTAAGATTGTATGTTTGAATGAGGAAATAATCAAGAAACCTTAGTTAAGTGATTAATTTTATTGTTTGAGAAACTAGCATGTAAAATGCAGGTGATTACCTCGGACCACTTAGAGTACACAATTGATTCGTTATAATTTCTATGTAGCAGATCCATGTGGCTGTAAAAAGGTGTCGCATCTTCAATTTACTTGAGTATATTTTTTTATTAAATCATTACGTATTACCGAATATTATTTCACTATTCATGCTGGAATCGTTTCAATGACAGCTATATACTTTTCTTGATTTGGTTCCCCCACTCTTGATATCACCTAGGTATATTTTATATTAATAAGTTAGTGTATGGCTAGCTTTCCAAAATTTGAATTTATCCTTTATTACATCCATCCATCCATTAATGTTTTGACAACAATTCGATAAACTTTATTCCTAGGCTAAATATTTTCCTTTTATCCTCATAATTTTTAGCAATACGTGAAACGGTAACCCATCCAAATCGTAGAGCTTTAGTTGTTTCAAAACTCGCTTTATCACGATGCATCATTAAAATGTGTTATTGCTGAAAAAGACTCTTGTGAAGCTTTGAATACTTCTATCCAATCCTTTGGCTTGAATTGAGCGCTACAACTGATCAGTCCCAAACATCGAGGCCGTGTAATTTTAGAAGCGATTGCTTTAGTGCTTTCTCTCAACGATAAACTATATTACCTGTTCACTCGTGTACTATATCCTTAATGGAGAATTTGGATGGGATAATTACACTTCAGGGTAAACATTTTCTCGAAAACCCAAACTAATGCTCACCCCGTGCTCTGCTCAGAGGCCTAGTAAAGATATTTTGCCTTGAGGTTAATGAACTTCTCCTTTTGAATGGGAAGTCTCGCGATTCAGTTGAGACTGCAGTCACACTCAGGCGTTCACCGCCTTATCACTAAGACAAACCGTGCGGGTTTTACTGCGATGAAGTTGCGAAATTAAAGCCCTATTTCCGTACAAATTACGAGTCAGTTTGAGATGTTTTTACTAAGAGGATTACTGAAGCAGTGTATCTCGATGCAGTTAAAAATTGGAAGGGATGCTTCTGCCTGCTCTATACAAGTTTCGCCAAAACTAGAACTTTCGTGATGCAGGAGCCACCCTACTTTCCAGACATGGTTTCATCAGACTTTTTTTTGCTTTCAATGTTAAAATCAATCTGGGAGAGCACAATTTCAACTTCATTTTTCGGGCATTAAAACTAATTGTACGGCGGACCTGAGGAGGATTCCTAAGGCTGCTTACCAGGCAGGGTTCGAGATGAGGAAGAAATGTTGGCAAAGGTGTGTCATCTGCCGCGGCATGTCCTTTGAGGGTGACAAGTTCGATTAACCTGTATCAGTCGAAATAAACATATTGTTACGGGTTCTGATCGAAATTAGCTGTCGACACTTTAAAATTCAGCAGCACTTTATTTCTACATCTACATAATACCCCGTAAGCCGCGTAAAAGGTGTGTGGCAGGGGGTGTTAGGACACCAGCCATTTACAGCTAAATAAAAAAATGAAGTGCTCTAACGAAGTTGGGACTAGCGTTTATTAAAGTCCTTTATGGTTCGGGGGAAAAACGAATTCCCATATCTATCCGTTCGGCAAAGCATCTGTCTTAAGTTATCGCTTCTATCGGACCTGGAAATATAGTGTGGCTCTAATATTATGTTCTCTGTGTCGCTCTGAAAGATATCCATTCCCAATTGTTCAAGCAATCTAAAACACTTCAACCAACGATATCCTTCCCTTCCTCCAATATCGCTTCTCGAAGTCGATCCTGCAACGCAGACTTCTTGCCCGAAGTATTCAAATCGCGTTCCTCCAACTCGTGTTTTTTTGTCGGCCACTTTTAATCCACTTAGTTGTTATTTTCCCAGCCATTTCAATTCAATCTATAAAAAATCCCGCTTCCGACACCAATTGTTACGGCTTCAGATCGAAATTAGCTGTAGACTTTTTAGAATTCAGCAGCACTTCATTATAAACACTTCAACCAACGATATCTTATCAGAACTCATTAACTAAAATACAAAGAATCAATATAAACAAACTGCCCGTCACCCAGCAACGCCCACATCACATACAGACGCCGCTACAATATAATAAAATCAGTCCGGTCTTGTTTTGATCAAACCTTGTATAGCTCAACCGAGGCATACCTCTGCCATTCTTCTCTTCCACCTGTCCATAAACGATGACTTTCATTAGACTGTCGTGTATTATGATGTGGTTGATTAAACGTCCTGTTTTCTAGCCGAAATTTTCAAAAGTCTTATCTCCTACTCTTCTTACAAATTCTGCGTTACTCGACGACTTCTCCTTTCAAACTTAATAGGGTAGTTTCCTTCTGGCCCTCCTGGCCTTTTTCAAATGAGGTTAAAATTCACCATTAACATTAGTCTAAACTGGGATTTATAAACCAAATAATTTGTATATTATGAGTACACTAATGGTGGGTAACGAATCGCAATCAATGCCTTTCGCTTTCTTTGATAAAGCAAACTATCCTTTTGGTACAATGTTTCAGTTGCTACGATTGACGAATTTTGTACACTAACATAAGCTTCACGATGTTGACAAACTTCTTTTTTTCGTCTCCTGTAAAATTCACGTTTAGCGACTTGCTACCATTCCCATCTCAACGCTTCAATTCATGTTCATTGTCCTTACAAAGCCATCAAAGTTGGATGCTCTTGTAAAATATGCACAACAAATCAACTAACTTTTCAAGTTTCACCTCGTAGATGGGGCTGCTATCTATCTAGTTAATATACCTTCCTCAGGAATTTCCAATGGTTGTGATGAAGCTGGTGGCGAAATTTCAACTAGGGTGAAAAAAGTCTACTTAAATTTCCAAGCGATGAAGAATAGAAACAAGTTCCGCCCTGCAGTTTTACAGCATGATGGACAAATTGGAAAAATTTCCAATTACGTAATTGGATCACTTGATAAGGGACTTAAAACTATTGGAATCCATTTAAATATTGGTCGTTCAAAAACGTTGCTTTTTTAACATCAAAGGTGGGGATTAGGTTCGTAAAAAATATGGTTTCCTAACGCGAAGCCTGGTAATTAAATCTGTTTTAATGATTAATTATTCAGGGAATGCTTGCAGGAAACCCTTCATGAAAATTTCTATTATATTTTCCTGATAATTAGGAAATATATGAAACTAGGACTGAATTTCGAATTTAAACTATGGGAAAAAATTTAGCTTCTCAACATTGGAAACAGGCGAATTTTTGAGGGAGCATATGCAAGTGTTTTGTAGTGTACTCTCGCGCAAATGCAGAAAACACATATTTCATTGCTCAAAATATCTTGAGCTTCCATGAAATAAATGAATAACTGAGTGATGGTATGTGCGCTCCTGTGTCCTTTTTCCTCTATGTTCTAAGGACTTGTCTGTTTTCTGATTGATGCTCTTACTGAGCGGCACCGCTCTAGTTTTCGAGACATATTATTCGTTTTAAAGCTAGGATATTTTCTCAGAATTTTAGATCATATATAGTATAGACCATTGCCAATATGTTTCTGCACTCATAATATAACAATGAAAGGCCAATTTTAACATGATTCTACTATTCTGCCCTGACAAATTCACGCAATTTCGTGATGTTAACCAAGCAGTGTGTTATGGAAAAAGACCTATCAAGCGGGATGGATCTGCAATCCTACCTAAATATTCGATTGAGTGGAATTGATTGTAAAAATTTAATCAATTCAGTAATTTCCAATTTTATCACTTCCTTATCGATTAGATGGAAAATCCCAGATGCTGTGCTGTTGATTGAAATGAAGCAGGATACCATAGCGTTGATGGATTCTTTGTCTATGGTGTGAAAGGAAGTTTTTTTCGTAAATAAATGTTAATGAAAGTAATTATTTGTTTGTGTTAATAAGTCGTAGTAATGGCTTTGGTAACTTGGAAGAAAAAGTAGGTCTTAAAATTTTGGTGAATGCAATTGCTTTCGGGGATTCCTCCAAGAAAAAAAAATTCCACTCAAAACGGAGCATTCCACAAAAGGTAAATAAAGAATATTTTTTCAGATTTTAAGTCACGTTATTTAAATTTGGTGGACCCCATCACTGATGGTGCCTCTACTCTTTCTTTACTAATCAATTCTCTCCTTCAGATTTTCAATCAGAGAATTTACGATTTCATGTGTTTATTTTTATATTTTTGCGTAATTTTAGATGAAAGAAGATATAGATTTGAGTGTACTGTTGCAGGAGCAGGTAGGAAGGATAGTGCTACATACTTGCCGTAGGAAGGGTCAAGACCTGAGAAATTTTATTGTTTTATAACTGATGCTCTTTTCTGTAAATATTTTATAAATATGTTTACAGTGATCAAGTTTTCGCAATCTTCAGTAAATCTTAAACCGCTCCAACCAACTTATATTTCTGAGTATTAACTTTTGGTTTTGTTAAAGATGCTAGATTTTTTCCATGACTCTATCTTATTTATTGTAACTTATTTGCTAGTTGTTTTATATTCGAAGTGATGGCATTGGTAACTTTGAAGAAAAATGGTAAGGTCTAAAAAATTTGATTGTTGAAATTGCTTCATGGTACGGTATTCGATTGTTACCACACGGAAATGAAGACAGTAATCTTTTATTTTATAAATTATAGCATTTAAAATAACTGTATTCCAATCACTGATGATCCCTCTACATTTAATTAATGCCTCAATTCACTCCTTCATATTTTCAATAAAAGAAATTACGGTTTCGTGTTTTTATCTCTGTGGACGACTTTCAGAAAAGAATTAAATTTTTTCTAGGTCCACAGTAATTGATTACTTACCTTTGTTTAAAGTAAACTTTTACCACGAATGTTTCGCTCGTTTATATTAACATCGTCAGGGCTAAAGTTTTCGTTCCGATTGTTTAAGTAACCAAGTTAAGTCTCTTCACCTAGTTACCAAAACAATTGGAAAGAAAACTTAAGGGGATCAAATTGGTGTGATGGCTTCCCAGCCCGTGGGCTCGGGTTCAAAGCCCAGCGGTGGCAGAGAATTTTCAAATACTGCCTGACCCCTGTTTGATTGAATTCAATACATTATATCATCTTCTGGCTATCAACAGTATAATACCTTCGATACACTTTATCGAAACCGGTCGCAAGTGGATTAATTATTGTGGAACCAGCAAACTTTTATTAATTCTTGATAGTAATGAAGGAGTTTCATCAAGTAACGCCTCGAGCCATTGCATTGTATTTCACGATAGTTTAAAATGAAAGAAGATACATCTATGAGAGTACTTTCGCAGGGACAGGTGGGGTGGGTAGTTGGTAGATGTTTGGCTGGGGGAGACGTAGGGAATGAAAAAAACGAAGAAGAGAGGGAGAAGAGGTAGGGGGTGGGGCGTTATAAGGGTTTTGAGAAAGGGTCCCTGCTGGAGTAAGGGTCGGGAAGCTGAGAAAGGGAGAGAGAGAGAGAGGAAGACTAGGGGGAGGTTTTCGGGGTCTCCACACGGCAGGCGAACCGCGTTACGCCGGGGGATGGCTTCGATCGATATGTTGGTGAGACTTGGTCGTGGTGTGTGCGCGCGCCAAAACCGAGGGTTGTGTGGGACCCCCCCCCCCCCCATGGGAGGGGTGGAAAAGGTCAGGGGGTCATCGCGACGGAGGCATGGATACTGGGGGTGGGGTGGGAAGGGTGGTAGGGGGATGGGTAAGGGTTGATTTCGAGGATTGAGGGGTTGAGATGTGTGCATGTGACGCGAGGGAGGAGAGAATAGGGGGTGCAAATTTGTAAAGGAGTGCTGTAGTAATTGGAAGTGAAAGAAAAGGGTATCGTATGGGTAAGAAGTTGAAATGATATTTAGTGATTTTTCCGGGTATTCTTCCGCGTTTATACATTTTTTAGGACAATATTTCGCCAACGTTTCAGATAATATTTTGCCAACTGGAACGTTGGCGAAATATTGTCCTAAAAAATGGATAAACGCGGAAGAATACTCGGAAAAATCACTAAATATCGACATAACCTCCGCGGAAGCCTACTTGGAAAGAAGTTGAAATGTACGTATATAGTAGTTCTTGAGCCCTCTTTCTTCGTAAATGATGGCGATGATGATGTTGAGGAGGTTCGGTCTTCAGATTGAAATTATTCGTCAACCTTTATCACGAACATTTCTCTCGTTTTTTGAGCATCGTCAGGGTTAAAATTTTCGTTTAAACTGTTTAGTAAGAAATTGAAGTTAGGGAGATGGGGAAGGGTTGATTTCGAGGATCCGCTAGGGGTTGAGGAGCGTGGATGTGACGCGTAAGAGGAGAGAGAATAGGGGGTGGGAATTTGTGAGGGAATGGTACAGTCATTGAGGGTGAAAGGAAAGGGTATCGTATGGATAAGAAGTTGAAATGCACGTTGTAGATCTTGACCCCTCCTTCCTCGTAAATTATGGTGATTATGATGTGTAGGTTTGGTTTTCAGATTGAAATTATTCGTAAACTTTTACCAAAAGTCTTTCGCTCGTTTATATTAGCATCGTCTGGGCTAACTTTTACGTTCAGATTGTTTAAGTAACAAGTTAAGCCACTTTAGGGCTAGAGTTTTCGTTAAGATGATTTTAGTAGCCAAGTTCAGTCACTTCACTCAGTTACCAAAGCTATTGGAACGAATACTGAAGCCCTGAAATTGAGTTAAACTTAGTGGTGAAAGTTAATTAGAAATTGTTTGAATTACCAAATCCTAATATTATCCATAATACCAAATCCCCGGTATTATGGATTTGATAATATAATGAATACAAGGGATTTTTACTGGCAGCCTGACTTAAATTCGTCCTCTGCCAGATTCCATATACTTTCCCCGTATTCGTGGCCTTAGGAGTGCAAAGTAGTGTCTCTCGCTTTTTTTCTACTGGCAACCTTCTCCCAACACGTTTTACGAATCCTACCTCATTTATATCCTTGCTCTGCCACAAATATTTCTTACAATGCTTCCCACGATAAGTAGAAGTTATCCTAACCCCAAGGTATATTGCGTTTTCATATTGAATCCATACTCGCCATATACAATTAAACATGGGATAAGTAAGACCTATGCAATAAATGTACTGCCGTATATTTGGCGAGATTTGGTTCTAGTCCCCATTCTCGGCTCCATGAACATTGTTTAGGTTCGATAGGTTTAGGTTCAGCGTCAAAATTCTTCTATTAAATGAATACCGGAGGCTGATAACTTGTGAAAATCCATTTTAGGGTATTAAGTAAAATATTTCGCCCCTTTACGCATAAATATTCATTTAAAAAGTAGCTAACACGCTTCATTGCACTGCAGCATCATCAGGACTTTCATGAAACATATTGGTTATTTTTTAAATAAATATTTGTGTGGAAAAGCGCAAAGTATTTTAGTTCATATCCTGTTCAGGATTATTCGCCAATTTTGCGATCGACGTCTTCTGCAAATTAAATGCGTTTACGTGTTGTGTAACGCTCTTTAGTCGATCGTAGCAGTTGTTGACGAATCGAATTGTTGAAGTACAAGAGAAGAGAAGCTGTGCGTGAAGAAATTTGGAGCCTGAATAATGGGCTGTGCGTGCAGAAGGTTTTTCGTTTAAGGAAAGAAACACGGTTAGGGTTGGAAAAAATATTTTTTTTCCTTCTTTTTGAGGAAGGACGGGGTGAGATTTTTAGGGGGGCTCAAGTGGTTTGGCTGGTTGCTCGGACACGGGATTTTTCCTGGGACGTGGGCAAATGAAAAGGAGGAGGCGGTGAAGTGGAGGGATTGAAATGAGGGGAGGGGAGAGCACGACGAAAAGATGGGGTTTTGAAGGGTAAAGTGGCGTAGAGGGAAAACGGATAAGGATTGCGGGGGAGAGAGCGTCAAATAATACTGCTGAAGCGATGGGCGCGTACTCGTGTTTTGACCGAGCAAGCGATTCGAAGAGTTCATGCTCCAGAAGTCGGTCCGTTTCTTGGACAAGATATGAGCAATGCCTGAGCGAGTTGCTCCGCAGTAACCATAAGTAGAGGCAGTTGCGTAGCTACGGGGGGGGGGATTTTGCGGGTTTCACCCCCCCCCCTTGAGCCTTTAAAGTTTTTATCTCATCCTATGAATATACTTTATTTTTATAAATACTCGTACAAAATCACGGTTTTTGAGCCGTAAAAATATCGTTTTCAACATCAAATATCCCAAAATTTTCGGGGGAGGACCCCTCTCCGGCTTTACCCCGGACCCCACTTGCCCTGTGGTGTTTTCCCTACACCCTACAGGGCCCCAGGGCAAGTGGGGTCCGGGGTATTTTCCCTACACCCGGCAGGGCCCCGAAATCTCCGGTAAACCACCCCAATATCAAAATCCTGGCTACGCCAGTGAGCAGGGCCCAACATTGAAGCGCCCAATATCATATTTCCAAGCAGCATAGTGACTTATTTTTTATATCATGTTTTCTCTAAAAATATATAATTGTTGATACCAATTCGGCTCAAAAATAAATTTTGTTATTTTCCACACAGTAATTATTTTTTAAAAATACCTTTTGCGACCTTTTTGGGTTATTATCAAGAGATAACAGGGTATTCTGAATGTTCTCTTTCCTCTTCATAATGACCTGAAAAGGTCGAAACAGGTAGAGTTTTTAATAAAGACTGTGTTGAATATAACCAAGTTTTTTTGAATCTATCATTTCATATTATCATATCATATCCATCTCATCATTTTGATCTAAAATTCCACGAACCATTAATTCCATACCGTTTAGGCGTTGAAAATGATAAAAATTTTAATGGTGGTATTAATCCATCTCAACATTTTGATCTAAAATTGTTATAATTTGGTGATACCTAATTCAGATTAAAATTAAGGTACCATTTTAATTCCAAAAAGAAAGAATTTAATCATCTATTTCTGAAAACTGCTTCGGTACAATAATACGAATATATCAAACGGCCTAAGTAAGGACAGTTGCTACTACTTTACCAGAGGATATTGTATTGTTACCAATGCTTCATCAACTTCATCGATAAAAAATTTCGATACCACGGGTTATTTTCCGCGTCCCTTTTATCATCGTTTGTAATGTTATGAAACTTTAATACCCAAAGTGGTTATTGAATGATATTTCTTTTAACTTATTGTAATACCAACACCTCTCCTTTATCGTGATTGTTAAATTTTGATCTAAGTAAACCTTCTAGTCGACTTACAAAACTTTAATACATTCGCTAACGTCAGCCAACTGGAATGTTGAAAATAGTGTTAGAGGCTCAACCTTTAACTCTACTTTCAGCATTCCCTCCCCGCTCAGTACTCGCTCCATCCACACCTTCTGTCTCCTCCGTATTTATGCTTCGATATTCTCCAATACTCTATAGATATTGTTTGTTAAGATGATAAAATAAAAATTTGCATTTTGATACGCCTTAATGATTACCACTTTTCGATTTTTCCGGAGATAACTCTACCTGAATGGGGTGGCCGCTTCTACCAACCCCCTACCCATTAATTCGCCCCTCTCTCCAGGGCGCTGAGGTTAGGAACGCTCCAAAGCGTGAAACGGACAGTCCCGTAGCGCTCCACCGCGCACGGAACGCACGCATGTGAGAAGCTTTACACAAAAAAAGGACGTTTGGGGGATGGGAATGGCTTTTATTCGTGAGGCGAGGGAGGTGAAGGACTTCAAGAGAGGGAGGGAGGAGAAAGGGTGGTGAAATATGAGAAGGGGAGAGTGGATATGGGGGTGAAGAGAAGACGAGGAGGGTTAAGAAGGGACGAGGGAGGGGTTGGGATGGTATGGTGCTCAAGAGCGGTTGTAAACCAAGTGACGTGGACCGGCGGGAGCGACATAAGGGCTGAGGGAGGTTGTGAGTCGTGGGTTGCCTATGTGGCAGGATACTGAGAATGATATGCAAAATTTCTGGCCAAAAATTTTATACATACTTTTATATCTGCGTCTGGGATATGAATGAATATGAATTACTACATTAAATTGATACATGAAGACATGAAAGATTATTACAGCGTGTTTTACAATAATACAATAAAAACTATTCAATTGTAAATAAATTAAAAAGAAGGGACAAGAATTTTCACATACCTTTTTTGCGATGATCTGTTTACTGATTGTAACTGATTATATTACAATTACCATCAATTTGGATTTTTTAAATAATAATAAATTGTACTTAGTTTCTCGCTGTCTGATCTTTTACTGCAGCTGTTTTTGTTTTTAGAGTTATGAATAATTTGTTTAAATAATCTTAGTAATAAGTAGTCAGAGTGGAAAATTAAAACACGTCATTATTCACGTTATAATAAAGATATTCCATAAAGTTGAGCCGGCAACGATTAAATCATTATTTCATGGCTGAATGGAACTTACGAAAGATTTTGAGAGAGCAGCAGTACCTTAAACTCTCATAAATATCACCTTAAATATGACATCGACGAGTATCCGTCAACAAGTAGCTGCTGCCCTGACGTAATATGTACCGCTCCAGTGGCGCAATTGGTTAGCGCACGGTACTTATAAGACAGTGGTCGTGAGCTATGCCGAGGTTGTGAGTTCGAGCCTCACCTGGAGCAATTTTTTTTCGCCAAAAACTGCTTCGGGCGTACAGAAAGCGATACAAATATGTTAAACGAATTAGGCTTGGAACCGCTTAAGACTCGGATTCTGCGCGCTAGGCTTAGCTTGCCTGTACAAATGAGAATATATATCTTTCTGATCGGCAAGGAGATTGGAATGCTATTGTATTTCGAGGTCCGGCAGAAAGGATAAATTGAGGTGAGACATTGGTCTTGAGCTATGCCGGGGTTGTGAATTCGATTCTCACCTGGAATATGCTAATACTTATGCTAATATAATTAGGCTGGGAGACGTTAAAATCTTCAAAGCTTGCTTTCTCATTTACAATTAAGAAAAGATATCTTTTAGGGTGATACGGAAAACATCACACTAGAATCTCACTATGTTTTTGAGTCCGACAGAAAAAAAAAGAAGAGAGATATTTTTCCGGATGGATTGTTGTAGGAAATAGTTCTTATTTTCTTTAATTCACATTTTAAACATAACTCTGCACGCGAATTTCCTTTTCTTTTTGGCTGGTGTCCGTACACCCACGCCACACGCATATTGAGATGGCTTACGAGGTATTTGATTTTCCACTCAATTTCAGCACAGATCAGCGACTCACTCGCATCCCATGGTGTTTTTTGTGTATTCCTTCTAAAAATTAACTTTACTTAAATCCGATGAGAAAAATATCACTTGTACCCCTTGGCTTCTCACCCTCTCATATGTAATTTTCTACGATGCATCCCCCTCCCACTCCCCTCACGCCAATTCTTTATACCCCAACCTCCCACCTTGGCTCTTTATACAAATACATGAGAGAGTGCTTGTTGCATTACCTTGGAAATGGCATAAGGTCTTTAAACTATGGTCCGGAGTTGAGTTTTGAATTTAGGTGCGGAAATTACCATGACGGCTTGCGAGGTATTGTGTAAACCTTATTAACGGATGTTTATGGCCCTAGGTATCCTTGATAATCGATGAGGTGGAGAAGTACACTTGTACGCATAGTAGTTGGATAAGCTAGAAGTGTTTTGTTCGATTCCTTAACAGTGAAAAAATGCGAATATCATCGCCGTTTACGCAGCAAATAGAAAATGAACAAACTTATTCCCTTGGAGACCCCTCTCCAGTGAATCTGTATACTATAAAACCCAGTGGTGGATCTATGAGGGGGCTAAGGGGGCTATTGCTCCCCCTTGGGTACTCAATTTATACTAGATAGAATGGTAATTTTTCCGACCCGCACTACTGTTGGAATTCTTTACTCCACATTGCGCCCCCCCATGTCCCTATCCTGGATCCGCCATTGATAAAACCCACTTTCGACCACTGGCTGACTGACTCACTGATACATATTTTTTAGGTGAACGAGACGAAATTCGGCAAAATCGATAGAACCGACCCCCTCTAAAATTTTCTGAAACATTTGGATAAATTGTCGAGACATTAAATTTTCTATCAATTACAGTGTTACTAACTGCCTCTATGCCTATTCCGATATTTTGGGTGAACGAGACGAGATACGACAAAAAGTAATCGACTTCCTCTGATATTGTCTGAAACCCTTGGAAAAATTATCTAAACATAAAATTTTCTATCTATTGCAGTGCTTGCCAACTGTCTCTATGCCACTAATTTTTGCGGTCATTTTGCGTCAAATAATCGATGGTAACTAGCCAATTGAAATTCTTGGAGAAGCTTGTAAATGGCAACACAGTCTGTATCACACCAGTGCAACTTCCTATGCCCGCCTTACAGTTTTGGTAGCAGGTTTTTGAGGCTGCAGAATTTTAACGAACTACGAGCGCCACTTGTAGTCTACCCATGCTTTGTATGGGGTTCGGTTAGTTCACGTGTGTTTAAGCGAGTTATTTGCACTTGAAAAACTATTTAATTGAGTTCTTCAGCGTTTTTTTTTGTAATTCTAAACACTAAAATAATTCACTGAGTGGATTTCACGGGTGAGGCAGGAGCTCGTTCGCTTAATTTTCGGCGACTGATGTTAGAATGTTTCCTATTTACAGATTCATCTGTTTATCAGCAATATCTGTTAAGAAAATGACTTCAGTATGTTTTCGGTGCCAAAGTGGTGTTTTTTGTAATGTGACAGTACAGATTGATATTCCTATAATGTTTTTCCTATCATTTGCAATGATTCCAGCTTACAGAATCATCTATGTTAAGACGGTTCATCTGTGGAGAAAATTATTAGATATAATTTTTCGTGTGGCAGTGATGTTCTTTGATAGGTGCCAGTAATGACTCAGATTGGAAGATTTTTATGTCGTGAATTGGAAACTTAGCCATAATGAATGTGCAGATAAACTTTTAAGGGACGAGGTCATCGCAATACATACATACTTGACCCTTTTTATGGAGTTTACCACTTCCCTGTATTGAGAAGGTCACATTGTTCTTTTTATTTGTTCAATCTATATCTACACATGTTTCAAAGGTATCTCCAAACCTGAATAAATTACTTAAATGCAGAGGGTATTTACTTCTTTTCATTTTGAACCAAACCTTTAATAAGATAGATATAATGAATTTATTTTTAATATAGCTCTCTTCCATTACCAAATCTGAGAAATTTGTACTATGCATCTGTTGTGGCAAATATTTAGGTAATGTATCGCGTCATTTACGTAAACATCACCTTACTGTGATGAGAATCCGTTCGCTAATGTCGTAGATAATCTCCAGTATTTATTCCATTGCTTCAAGGCGTACTTAGCAGTTACAAGTTCATAGCCTAAGGGAAAGACATACCGGCTTATAATTCGCAATATTAATGTACAGGAGTGTTAGAATCCCTGCGTAAGCTCATACAGTTCACATGAAAGAATGGTTGTTTAATTTAAAATGATAAGATTTGGCTTTATATCTCTGGAATCCAACATGTTCTCCACAAATTTTTCCTTAATTTACACGGGTTTCAATGCCATAACGACGTCTGCCAGGATTGAGGACAGGTGCTGCCATTAGTTCCGACTTTCACCGCGGCCTCAAAAACAAGCCACTTTTTTCTCGGGAGTAACAGCGGCTTGGTCTGTATGATCTTAGGTTTTCCCGGCGTATCAGTAGCAGAAAATTTCTCGGGTTTTCCACCGGTTGATTTCGTCCATGTCTCCCGACGTTTCGATCCGCGACTTGCTGATCGAAACGTCGGGAGACATGGACGAAATCAACCGGTGGAAAACCCTAGAAACTTTTCGGCAACACAGTCATTGTGGCAGTCATTGGTCCTCACCTTGTAAGAGTCAGAAAACCTGGAAGCCAAGAACTGTTTGATGTTCGTAAGGTTCAATTATAGTAGGTAAGATACCATCGAAAAAACCATCCTTGAGGAATAAACGGTAGACAAAATTGTAAGAACTGGCAGAGTGACCAGAGAAGGCCGCGAGAAAGGGGGGTCTGGGGGCAAAGTGAAAGGGAGTGTAATATATAATAAAGCGTGTTAAAAATATGCTGTAGAAAAGGGCTTCAATCATACGGTCGAATACAGAGCTGTAGTTGGGCCGGTACGGCGTACCCCCTAAAATCAAAACTCGTTATAAGCGTACCGGTTAAAATACCTTTGCGGCCGGATGTACAATACATGTTCAGCTGTTGGAATTTTTGGTGAGTGCCGCCTACATTTTTTTCCAACTACAGCACTGGTCGTATACGTTTCATGTGTGCGATTTTTACGAAGATATCATAACCTTTCATTGAAATTATTCCATAGGAAGCCCTAATTTGTGAAGAGATGAGTTATGAGAAGGGAAAGAAATACGAATAGAGTTTCGTATGCGCATAGGTACGAAACTAAGTGAGGATCTGAGGCGATGGAGATGTATATTGGCTTTGGACGTGGAATTGGGGAGTGTTGGATGAAGCTAAGGGTTTCATTTTTTTCCCTGGAAAAAGGAGACGATTCTCCGTGAGGGGGAATGATGTATATGGATAGGGTGGAGAAAAGGTATGGACGTCGCGTGAACGGAATGAGATGAAACGCGTGGAGGACGAGGAGTGAAGGTCTGGTAGAGGAGGAATAGGCACGCCTCCATGCGGGAGAAATCGGAGATGTGAGTGGAATGAGATGAGAAGGTCATCGTCCTCCTCACCCGATGATACTCTGCATACGTTAGTGGAAAATACTGTATGGAACTCTCGTGTTTAATATTTCGTTGTGAGGAGGTGTATGCTAATTTGGAGACAAACTTGATTTACCGTCTGAGAAACACGGTGAGAACTCGTCCTATACCAACTGATTCACATCTGTGTTCTACCTTTTCGTAACTACGTAGCAACCTTGCATGCTGAGTGACCAGATGCCCTCTTTTTAGGGACGCATCGCGAATTTGAACACATTGCCGAGGTTTGGGAGGAATTTTGAATCTCATGTTTGAATAATTTATTGCATTCTTCTTCTGGGTAATATTTTAATTTCTCTGGGTAAGAGTACGCCAACTTGCGGTATTAACAAGTGCAGAAAATAATACAAATCATTCAAATATTCAATATGATTTATTAGAATGCGGTGATAATCATTCTACCAATAATGTTTTGAAATTCGGGAAGCCTGAAGATGTTTTTTTTTCATTTTATTAATATTTAAATGACCCCAAAGAAGTCAATTCGCCATTTAGTAGAGGATTGACCATAAAATGTCGCCTAGTTTGCATAATTTTGATGAGATATAACATTCATTTTTGCAAAAAGCCGGGTATGCATCATAAAATTTCCTCTAAGCTATTCAAGAGGAATTCAAAGAAAGAAATCACTGGGAATTACAAACAATTCAACGTTCAACCTTTAGGTCACAGCCGAAATGAACTTTTTGAGACTTGAGCTGAATATTGTTGTGGCTATTGCTGAAAATTTACGAGAGCAGCAGTACTGTGGTAATCAAAATATGAGCATTCATTTAGATTCTTTTATGGAAAGTAAATATGTGGATTCTAAGGCGCTGGAAAAGTAGCAATACCCTTTGAGCATTATTGTAACATAGCAAAAATTCAATGTAGAATAATATCTCCGATCATCCTGGGAAGAACAATGATTCATTTCATGAGCAGTTCTCGCGAAAGCTTACTACTTCAAATGAGCAGAACAGAGGGCTTGAAATGTGTGGATGGGGTAAGGGAATGGAACAGAGGGATGGTGAGATTATTGCCAGGCCATCGGATGACCAGCGTATCGTCTCTGCATAGAAATGGAATTCCGTGCCCCAACTTTTTTTCTTGCTTGCTCAAGTGATTTTCTTGCTGAGTGTGATAGAGATAGAAAAATGAAGAGACCTCAGGAATTAAAAGACGACTTCTTTGACTTCCACTGATTCATTTTCTTGGTACGACATGTTTCGACCCATAGAGGTCATTTTCAAGTACCTATCCATAGAGGTCAATTTCAGGTACTTGAAAATGACCTCTATGGAACGAAACATTACCAAGAAAATAAATCAGTGGAAGTCGACTAAGTCGTCTTTTCAATTGTAAACATCAATTTCCACATAGTTGAGCCTGATGTCAATGAACGAATGAAGACACCTGTATTTTTCCGTTTGTTCGTCACCTACTTCCTGAGCTATTCGTTGCAAACATTCTAGGGCCTTGTCCCTTTCGCATCTTAGTTGATGACGTCACAAACGCTTTCCGAGTGTGTCGCCGCTTCTCCGCTACTCCTTGGTAAGGTTGTTTTTATCCTCGTCTTAACATTTTAGGTTATACTCTGGAGCTTGCACAAATTCATTGAAAAATTTCATCGGCCCTAAATTGCGTATGATTCAAAGTGATAGTGATCCTCATAGCCTATTCACTAAAGGATAAATAAAAATTCGGTAACGTTTTGCGTAAGTATGCCCTTTCCTTGTGAGTCCTTCATCGTAGAAACATATCTGGTTTCTTTAGAAGATAATGCTTGTTAATTTCATTTAAAAATATTTCCGGCTCTAAATTGGGAATGGTTCAAAGTGATGATAAACCTCATAGCCTATGAATTAAAGGAGAAATAAAAATTCGGTAAAGTTATGTTTAATCTCGCGCTTCCCTCTTGGGCCTTTCATCGTGGGAACGCCACTGGTTTCTTTAATTGTATGCGTACATGTTTATTTCATTTAAAATTTCTCCGGCTTTAGATATCGTATGGTTCATTGTGATAGAGAGCAGTGGTGGATCCAGAGAGCAGGTAAGTGGGGCTAAAGATCATTATACTTTATTATATAATTTTTTTTACTCACTTCCCATAGTCGGGTCGGCTTGAAATTTTGCACACTCGCTTGCATATTGTGACAAAACAATATTTTTTTAAATCAGAAATTTGAATTTTTTCCATTGTGCTCTAATTAATTTACTAAATTTCCACGTTAAAAATTGTTTATTAAAAACAATTGGAACTTGGTTACAAATAATTTTCTCATATATTATAATAATCTACATCCTTCCTTTAATGTTATTTTTTTATAATCCCCCCTTGGGTTTCCGATTTGGACTAGATAAAACGGTGATTTTGTTCAGTTGTCGAGTATATGCAGGAGAGAAGATCCCCCTACCTCCCCCCCTGTCCCTAATCTGGATCCGCCGCTGATGAATCCGCTGAGGAAGACGTGTTATATGCGTGTTAATTTCAAGTAAAATTTCTCTGGCTCTAAATAGCGTACGGTCCAATTTAATACTAGTGAAACTAACTGCCTATCCGTTAAGAGAAGGATGAATTCGGTGGATATTTGAGTTATCAGGCACATTCCATTTGAGCCCTTTACCATGGAAACGCCATTGGGTTTATTTAAAGATCATGCGAGTTAATTTTTTTCGAAATTTCTCTCACTCTAAATAGCGTATTGTTCAAAGTGATGGCGAACCACTTAGCCTATCCATTAAAGGAGAAAAACGAATTCGGTGAAGATATTTTTAATCACGCCCTTTCCTTGCGAGTCTTAAAGATCGTGGAAACGCCTCTGTTTTCTTTAAAAGATTATGCGTCTTAATTTGGTGCGCAGGTATATGGGTAGAAACTTGCTCATTAACATCGATGAATGATGCATACACGGTACGTTGGGTTGCGTGTTTCAATCCTGCGGAAACTTGTATATCATGAATGTTTCTTCCCCTGAGGGAAGTGGTTTTGGCCCTTTTACGTTAAACTCCCCCGGAAGAGGAGATTAATCCATGAGCCCATTCCTGCGCGCATAATTAATCGCGAGGGTGCCCTAAGAATACAAGGTTGGAGCCAAACGACGTTACCAGCCGAGAGATAAGACTCACGCCGAGTTCGGCGTGACTCTCAACAATTACGATGCGATGATGGAACTATATGTAAACAGGTTTATTTTAATGCTTCTAATCGACTCAGGCGTAATGGAGTGGAAGTTCTAAGTATTGAAAGTAGTAGAAGAAAGTAGTTCTAAGTATTATGTAGTTTCAAAACCTCCTTTGACGGGCACTTTTCTTCCGTTTTTTTCTAACCTGGTATACAGCAATTGCTTCAACGGCATTTGGCAGTATGACGTTTTTCAACTTTGGAAAGCTACACACAACTGACATTGTACCGGACGCGGGCGGATTTCGTCCGCGCCGATGTGAACGATGGCGACCTCTCTCCGCGCGCGGATAAGGTTCCATTGCCGTTAATGGAAGCTCACACGTGGACAAATTATATTCATAAGCGCGTAGTTCACTACATATGGTCGCTAAAGCGACTTTTAATGTTCTTCATGCAACAATAGGGTGGGCTCAAAAACCTCCTGTAATGTGCGCGACTTCCCGCGCCTGAGTTTGCCCTCATAAGGAAGATTTTCATCTCCCGAAGATTAGAAAGAAGAAGATAGTGGTGAATCATGTGCTAAATTATATCAGAGCTGTTTAAGAAACTTCAGACGAAAATATTTATGCGGAAGAAATTCTGAACGATTGTGAAATGAAAAAAAAAGATGAAATTCTTAAAACAAGATTTCGGAATGGACTGGGCTTGAACTCGTTTCCTCCGAAGATGTTTAGAGTAAACATTTCTGGAAAGAAAGAAAACTTGCGCCATCTTATGAGAAAATTTAAAAATATTTTGCCATATGGAAACTAATATGTTAATGACAGCACTTTGGAACAAAATTTCAAAATTGTGGTTATTGAATATTATACTGTCCTCAAAAGCGAGTAAGTGTGCAATATTTCAAGCCAATTCGACTATAGAAAGTGGGTTAAAAATCAATTACAGGATTCCATCAATGAAACAAAAAACAGACGAAGCAACTCAAGAAAAAGCGTGTAAAAATCAACGCGGTTGGAGGATTGAATCTTCTACCAGTCATGCACTTGTGACGCATGTCACTTAAGTTATCCTCTATACTACACATATTACCATTTTCGGTAGCGTTTAAATGAAAACTAAATGGGATCCTATCATTATATTTTTTGACTTGAGTTTCACGTTAAATATTTTAAAATATTTGAGCCGTATTGAAATATGTAAGAGTCTGGTGCCAGTGGGAAAATTGTCGGGCTTAAAAATCAATGACAACATTCAATCGCTGAACCAGGCAAAAAAAATGAAGCAAGTTAAAGGAAAGCGTGTAAGAAAAAAAAACAGTTGAGTGGAAGTGATGCGTCCTCTTAAGTGTTAACCCTACCTAGGACTACTGGATGGAAATTATCGTGTTATATCCGGGTTGGGTCCAATGGGCCCTGGAACTTTATGTTTCCCTGTTACCATTTTATGATGAATTTTGGCTGAGGAAAGAGACATTTTTAATATTTCTTACTTCCTCAACAATTCCTTCACGTCTTTATAGCTATTAAATTATTTTATTCGGCACTATTTCTGCCACAAAGCATAATATATATTCACACCAACAGAAATATCACTCCAACTTTCCCATTTTATAAATGTTTATTAACACAATTCGATTGACACTCATTACATCATGGATCTTTTGGCACTGCTAAATAAGGTATATTACAACTTCAATGGCACAAAAGAATGATGCTATCATGCTACTGCAAGCAATGGTTGCATAAAGTTTCTGAAACTCTTGGCATATATATATCGCACATCGTGAATAGGTAGTTGGTGCATTTCTTTCCTTTTTGTAACTACACATATGACAGAGGGACATTCTTGCTAATGTTAGCAAGGGATGTGTCACATTTTCTTTTTCTCGATATCAATCTTTCGATTGTTGACTTTTTTCTTGGAGATACTCAACTCTATCGGGGCACCCAGCTAACTCTTCGTTTAATTAGTTTATTTGGAGGCTTTTGACTATTTTAATGACTCCATATGACATGAGCATTAATTGATCCGATATAAACCATGCCATAAAATATTGCGAGAGGCCAACTCTGGCTCATTCCTTTGCTACTGTAGCTGAGCGCCAATTTATCAATGGTATCTGCACCACCCTTGGAACTATCATAAAACAAAATCACTCCTGTTTTTTTTCGGCGTCATGGAAGTGGAAAGAGCGCACTGCGGTTTCAGACGAAAGAAAAGAGGAAAAGCGAAATGCTCGAGATACCCTACGAGAGAACGTGAGGTAAGAGTTCAGAGTGGGGAAACAGAGTATATGGAGTTAGACCAAGATAAAGGAATGCGCTAGGTGGTGCTCCTCCGAGTGGAGAGAGCGCGAAAGTATATGATAATGGGCTTGATGGATAAAGGGGTTTCGGATAGATGGGACTGCGTGGAGAGAATGAGGAGATGTTGGAAATGCGAACGTGTAGGGTGGCGGTTTCATGCCGCATATATATACACACGCATATATGTATAGTAATGCGTTAAGACGAGGAGAGAGGATGGTTTGGAGTCAGAAGAGGATGTGTGGGATGTTTCCTCTGGGTTATTTGGTTTCTCAGTGGCGGGATGCTACTTCAGTGCGGTCTTCCGCCGTAAACCACCACTTGCAAACTTACACTAAGTATTTGCGAAGGTTGCCGAGGAGGTAATGTACCACAATTCTTTTCTCAGCCGACAACAATGGTGCGAATTTAAAACGTTACGTATGCATCATCTGAAGTTTCATGAATGTACGTGCAAAATTTCTGGCTCATGCGACAGATAGCGTGGCTGCAGCAACGTTTCAAAATGGCATCTGTAAGCGGTGTACGTAGTAAGCAGTGTGCCGTCATTGAATTTCTCATTGCAGAGAAATAAACTGGGAAATATTCGACGGTGGGAACTAAGCGACAGATAGCGCAGCTGCAAGACCGTTTCAAAGTGGCATCTGTAAGTGATGTACGTAGTAAGTAGCGTGCCGTCATTGAATTTCTCATTGCTAGAGATGAGTGAAAATCGCAAATGCGATAAATGCGATATAGATGCGATGTGCACAAATAAATGCGACATAGATGCGATGACTGGACTTTTATGATATTTTTATGCAAATTTGCATTTTCGACGGCAAAAATCGTGCATTTTGTGCCGAGCGCAGTTTAAATGCTCCGCCGGCACTCAACGCTTAAAGCATGTGAGCGTCTGGCCAGCTGCTAGTTGGCTGGGACTCCACGTGGCCGCGAACTACAATTGGGCGCGGGCAAGCCACACCTCTGCTACTATATGCCTTATTCCTTAATTTATTATTGATCTACAGCATAATTATTTAAAATATTATGTATTTTGTCATATAACTGTGTTTCACTACATTTTATCGTCATCTACCTCATTAGGAAAATAAAAAAATAGACGCTACAAAATACGATAAACTGTTATTGAAAGTGCGATAAAATAAAAATGAGAGTGCGATTTTCACGTGTCTCTACTCATTGCATAGGAAGAAACAGTGGGAAATATTCACAAAAGTTTGTGCAAAATCTCTGGAGCATCTGCTGTCACCAGGAGTACAGTTCAGTGCAGTTCGAGTTCAGTCGTGGACTCAGAGAACGAGGACATCGGAATGCGGTTCGGCGCTGCTCTTAGATTTGTAGCGGCCGGGGAGGCCATCCACGGATGTCTCACCTGATATGTTGCAGCAGGCTGGTATTGCCATTTGCGAATAAAGACACATTACGACTCGGGATTTGGCGCTAAATCTGTTAATCAGTAGAGAAAATCGATGCTTCCAGCGACTTCGGCGCCGTAACAGCCCAGGAGATGTGTTTTTTCAGCACGATAACGCTCGGCCCCACACAAGTTTGAGGACGGCTGAACACATACAAAACAGGGTTAAACAGTGTTACCCCATCCTCTCCGCAGCCCTGACCTGGCTCCCTCAGACTTCCACTTGTTTGGGACATTAAAGGATGCCATTCGTGGAAGACATTTTGAGGACGACGAGGAGGTTATTCGCACAGTGAATAAATGGCTCCGTGGTCAGAACTAGGGTTGGTAACAACAGGGCTTGCACGCCCTTTCTTCACGCTGGATTACGGCCATAGAAAGGGACAAAGATTGCGTGGAAAAATTTGGTGTCTAGCTGACACATTATTCCTTCGTGTGTGTAATTCTCATTTTGTGCAATAAATAACTGTTGAAAAAATATGGTGCATTACTTTCTGGGCAAGCCTCATATGTACAATGTACCGCATAAAATTTCCGAAGTAGTTTTTAAGTGTGCCGTAATTCATTGCAAAATACTCGTCTTGGAAAATTGGGTGGAAGATCCCAGTGTGGATACAAAGGTCTACTGTTTACCATTATTCAATACCATTATACTTGTATTCAATTCTTGATTTTTCTAAATGTATTTTTTTATTTGAAGTGATCAATTTGCATGTGCACCATCATTCGCCATCACCATCATCACCATCATTTATTCCTTCCTCATCTGCTTTTCGTGGAATTTGATTGCACGGAGTCCACCAGACAGCGAAAGTTACTGTACTAATGCCCAAAGAAAGGATTACCACAGCGATATTTCTCGCTAGACCACGTGACACGAAACCTAGAAATACTTGATAATTACCTGGTAATTTGAACCTCCTTTAGTGATTCTGGGTGTATTTGAAATCTGTTGCTGACGGACAATAATTAATAACGATTATTAATTATTGTATCCATCGTCTAAGTTTTATAAGAAACTAGCGCGACATGTTTCGGCATCTCCAAGCTCATGTATTGAAATAATCGTTCTTGTATTAAAAACTATTTTTTATGAGTCTAAATTAAGTATTCAACCATAAATATTTTAAAAAAAACCTGCGGAAAGAATCTTCAAGATGCAGTTATTAGCATTTTTCCATAGTGATCTCCATTTCGATACAAAATAGGCCCCTCCTTAAATATATTTTTATCAATATGTGGCCTTACTCCATGTATCTCTTCCTATCCAAGTAGGTAAGAGAGGATGATGGTGTTATCATTTGTAGCAAATCTTCATTTTTTATTTTACACTACGAGGAACGTCACGCAGTGGTTGCATTAATATGTTATATTTCTTCAAACAACAGCGGTAAAAACTCTATCGTAATTATAGCACTTTAACAGTTTGGTTTTCCACTCAAATTACTAAAATAAGATCATGATTGGGAATGTCCATCGAAAATAAATGACATTGACATTAAAATTTGACAATAAAATATAAGGACAATGTCATTAGATTTTCAATAGTTTCGTTACGTGGCGAGAAATGCGTAAACGGTGAATAAAATAGATTTGAGAGCTAAAGACAGATTGTTAGCGATTGACTTAATATTTTTCTTGTATGGTTTTCAATGGTCCATGTTTCTGGCACGTAGAATACCCCTTGATTAGGTAGTGACGTGTGTAAAAAATGGGCTTTTAATTTTTTTTTTCTCCGTTCCTTGCAGCTCACACAACATACTTTTCCGAGCTGGTTACAAATGAAGAACTGAAAGCGCGGAAAAAAATGAAAGCTGTGTGGCCAGCACGGTAGGCACGTTGAAATGTTTTTTTTCCCTCACACATTAGCGGTTAACACTTCATCTTAAATATAACTCTTTACCTGCCACGTTTTCCTCTCAACTTTTGGAGATGAAGTCATAATTGGGAATGGCAATGACATTCAAATGAAAGGGAATGAGAGTCAAAGTCAGTATATTTTTTTTCAATTTAATTACGTGGAGCGAAATGTGTAAACGGTAATTAAATTGATTGGAGTGCTAAAAACAGATTGTTAGCGATAAAATCAAAATTTCCTGGTGTATGAGTTTCTTGGATGAATAAATAACACTGATACCATTTATTTTGAAAGAAAATGTATTAATTGAAGAAACCCTTAAAAGGAATACCACGCAGTTAAGAGTGAGTTTTCTTAAACTTTCTTTCCTAACACCTTCTACAGTATTACAGATTCCTCCTGAAATATCCTGTATTGTTTCAGTACGTGGAGCGAAATGGTGATTAAAATCGGTTTGAGCACTGGTGACTTCGAACTGATATTGTTTTCCAATGTTCCATGTTTCTGAAATGTAGAGCATCCATAGATATACCAGTGACGCATGTTACAAAGGGGCTTTTAATGTTTTTTTTTCGTTTCTTTCAGCTCGTACCACGTACCTTTCCGAGTTGGTTACAAATGAAGAACTGATCGCGCGGAAAAAAATTAAAAAGTTGCGGAAAGAACTCAGTGGGGCACATCGCACAGTGGGCACGTTAAAATGTTTTTTTTTTCTTTCACCACTTAGCGGTAAACACTTCATTCTTCTTTTTTTTTCATCCCTCGTCCCCTCCAGTGGTTCGTCAGAGGACCACGCCATTTTTTTTATTTCAAACCCTTCTTTCCCCTCCATTTTTTTCCGGAAACTCTTCAACTCTTTCCCTGCGTGCCAGGGACCTCCGCAGCAGGAATGCCTAATGAGCTCTCGACTTTTTGACTCCAGTTCATGCCGATGGCTCTGTGCGCGCGAAAAAAATATGTGGGTTGAGACGAGAGGGCCGTGGATGCGGTGGGTAGGTATGCCGTAAATTCGTGTGTGAGACTCAGAGAAAGATATGTATGTGTAGGTATAAATGGAAATAGTGGCGTATGGAATGAAGTCTTTTCGAATAATGTATGCAGTCATCGAGGAAACTGCGTTTAAATCGTGATATTCATTGCTATGAGGGAGCCCGTCCCCCATCCCTGAATTTAGATTATGTAAAGAAGCGGTTTCCAACCTTTTCTTCCTCCCATACCCCTATACATGTATATAACTAACTAGGCTTCCTATGACCCAACTATACCCTTTACACACCCGCTTGAAGAATTCAAGCGCCAATATACTCGTTTAATATATATATAAAGCTGCAATTTTTATTAACCATTGACTCATTGACACAAATTCACAGCCCAAACTGCCGGGGTTACGGAGATGAAATTTTCGGTGGTAAAATAATGGTCCCCCAGTAATGTAAAGTGGATATTTTTTATTACATTATTTCACTACAGTTACATGGCTTTTAGTAATAATTAATTGTATAAATAGGACTTTTGTTTTAAATACCTCATATGATATGTAAATACATAAATTAATTAAACTTCTTTTTGCTCAAGGGTGGGCACACAGAATTACTTAGTTATACAGGAATATCGGCCTCCCTCCCCCCCGTCTACCACCCCCCTGGAGCTGAAGGACCAGGAGCTGGCGTGCATTTGGGTTTTCCGTGGGTTTTCTGCACCAGGGATCAATCACGCCCACTAAAGCACCACCTATCCCCGTCAACCGTTTTTCTACCCTCCATATTTACCCTCTCCTTTGCACTCTTCCGTCTACCCTCACTTTTCTTCCTCTTCTCACTTGGGAAAGATGAGTTGCGTCCCATCGAAAATTTGAAGTAACCATTCCCCATAAGTTCCCTCCTTTTATTTTTCGTTTATCTTTCCTGTATAACTAAGTATTTCTTTGTCCCCATCCTATGGCAAAAAGAAGTTTAATTTCTTTATTTATGTTGCTCGTGTGAGTTTATTTCAAAATCATATAATATGTATGCATATTTCCTGGTCAAGAGATACATAGTTCCTGGCTTCCGCCATTACCGATTATTTCGGCGTACCCCTTAAGGGTACACGTACACGCGGTTGGGAATCACTGATCTAAAGGATGAACAAAAGTTGTGAGATCACAGAGATGGTAGGCATATTGATCATTGGAGACCCTGTACAAAGGAAACTCCGACCCAAAGGATACCTTTCTCTCAAAGCTTTAAAGTCAATATAAAATTCCTTTTGTCTTTCTGGCTCTCTAGCATCAAAGGTTTATTATTGGGAAAGTTTTGGTACAGATGAGACTCACTCGTATCTCTGATTTTGGCTCTCTGTTTTTGATAGGTGATCATTGCCTTCGAAGAGTTTAAATTGACTCGTAGACATCCATAAGACACGTTCTGTGACCTGTTCGAATGTTATAAACATATTAAATCGCTAATTATGTGGCAAATATTATGAAATGACTAGGATTATAATACGCTATTTGGAAAAAATGAGTATACGAAATAATATATTTAACTACAATGTTAGTATCTTAGATATTTAATTAAACTTATTTTAATTTAGAAAATCGTGAGGATAGGTCTATTTTTTGAAATTCCTTTTTTTAGTCAACTTTTCGTATAATTTATTTCAAATTTTGGCATATGTTCCTAAGTATTTCTTCGTGGAATGCTGGTCATTGCAATGAATGTATATGCTCTGATGACGCGACGTTATTTCAAGATTAATGCTAGTATAGTCTTATTCGTGATAAAATTTTGGCAAGATTTTAAAATATAAATTAGATGTACAGTCATTGTTAACGCCACTGACATTTGAATGCATACTCGATGTGCTTGTAACCGAGTTCTGGCAGCCTTTGAAATCAGAATAGTTTCAGTGACTAATGTCGAGTGAAAATTCACGGAACAACTGAAATTTGGGAAAGTGCGGAGCGTGATAGAGTAGTGTGATTTTCGGCTTATTTCGGAGAGCCGTCGGTGATGCATTTTGCCCTCCATTTACTATCGCAACGCAGGGTGCTGAAGGGTAGAATTTCCAATCTAAAGCTCATTGCAATCAACAAGGTAGCTTCTGCGTTTCGACAGCACAATGCCGAGCTGTGAAAGCCCGTTTAGCCAGTGGGAATATATACGCCAGCTTTGGCGTTTTCACTCACTAGCAGTAGCGCCTATTTGCCCAGCCTGGGCCCCGCAATCAGCGTGATTTGCCTCCAGTCCTCCACCGCCATTTATCCATCTGCATTCTGGCAAAGTTCCATCCGCTCGCTCAAAAGAAATACCCTATCCCTCAAAATCTCAATAATGGGAAAGAGCCCAATGCCTATGAATGAGATCTGGCTAATTAGATTTAGGGGTTCAACGAAATGTGAGATGGGTGCGCATCTGTTATAGTGAATTGAAATCAGGATAAGACATAGTGATACTTTCTACGTACTAGTGACGTGCCTAGTAGTGTCACTTTGTACGATGCTTTTAGTGAAGTAATTCTTTCACGGATGAGGGTTGAAAAATCTTGCATTTGATTTTAATCATAATTTATCGTTTATATAAAGTGGAGAATAAAAATGTAATTCGAAAGATTCCTATGAAGACCTATGGACTTTGGTTCATTAGCAGTGAGCTGCAATGCACAGCAATTGGTACGCCCCATTTTCCTTTTTTTTTATTTATTTATCAGGATGGCGCATATAATATGCCAACAATTTACTGTACGAGGAAATACTACAGATAGCGAATATTTTAAATTGTAAAAAAATATGCTGTGTATACATCTAACTTTTTTCTGTCGCTCACTCTTGGTTCGATATCCCAGGAACCAAAGGTCGGGAATGAAAGATATTTGAGGTGATACTCTGAAAATATGTAACGAGTCGTTGTAGAAGACAAAAAGTGGTATAATAATCCGAGAGTGATATCATCTTCAGTCATGTCCGAAAAACACGTAAAAATACCAAAACTTCATAACTTAAAGCGTGCAATGTGGCACGTTTTCCCGGTATCAGATGGCAAAAATAATTTTCATTATTTGTTTTCTCACCAAATGAAACAAAACTTGGGGGGCATCGCTAGAGAAATTCGAAAACTTTAAAAGCAAGGAACATTCTTATGAACAATATTACAGCTTTCCTACCTTTTCTAATATTAAGTACTTTATGAGTGTATTTTCTAATCTTAATCTTAAATTCGCCCTCATGATGTAAAAAGGTATAGTTAATTATGAATCTTGTCCCTCATGCACTGCGGAAAAACCACTCTAAGTAGCAACACTATTCACATATGTCAGATATACTGAACGATTTGTACTACGTAAAATGTATTTTGACCACTTGACGTTTTACTCTGCTTAGGTTCTCAACTTGTCAACAGCAAATGTCACAAGCGCAAAGAAAAAGACCACAATAAAAGGTATGCCAAATGATATAAGAGTAATCTGGCATTTCAAATGGGAAAATGGCCATTTTCCCTCCGAACAACTCAAAGTTCAATTAAAACATGTACTTACACCACTTTTTTCAAGCAAATTGTACCGTATACAAAAACTTACTCAAAAATATAAAGAGTTTTGTGGGAGATGGGTAAATAGATTGAACCTAATTTGGTTCTTCTCTCTGAGAAGGATGTCGTCACAAAGCGAGGTTTGAGTGGGTTTTGAGGTGGCGTAAAGGTCGACGTGGTCCGCGTGACCGACCATGCGTATTGCGTGGCAACAACAACCCTACCGCAACCCTTGGATTGCCGTCTTAGAACTAATTTTGAAGGCGGCCCTGAACGTGTTATCTCTTGGGCGTCGGGGAATACAGGCGGACTCGGAATTGCACCATGAGGATTATCACAATTGGCTGACCCGAAATAAATATACACGAGCAAGAGCGCTGATCATGGATGCGTTCCTGCCACTCTGAAGGTCGCGGGTTCGAGTTCCAACTGGGTATAAGGACATGGGTGATCGTTAACCCATTATAACCCAATTTTGCTCATAAGTAACATCAAAAATGTATACATTTTCAGTTTTATTTAGGAAAGATTAAGACTAGGTCTTTAAGTGGTCTTTAGTGCTGTAAAGTTGAATTACGACTTATGTAGCAGCCACAATAATTACGATTAAAGCTAAATATGGGTTCTCTTTGGCGAATGGATAATAAAAATAAAGAGTATACTTTTCATGAAAGCTTCCGCGTGCATTTTGACAGAAGGCATTGATTCTTCCGGTATTCCTTCCGCGTTGATCCATTTTTCTGGACAATATTTCGCCAACGTTCCAGCTGGCTTACTCAGGTACCCTGAAGTTCCGATGCAGAATTTGGTCTTTTATATATACACCCTGAATGGCACCTTTTTGTGGAGGTGTGCTCTGATTGGTCGAAATCCTTGAAGACCGCGGGCTGGCGGCTAACCCCTCGATAGAAGACCAAAATCTTCATCCACACTACATGTGACTTGTGGAAGCCAGCGGGAACGTTGGCGAAATATTTTCCAGGAAAAATGCATAAACTATTAAGGAAACCCGGAAAAATAATATAAATTGTAAAAATGAAGAGGAGGTATTGGCCTCGGTGTTAATTACTGCGAAGCTACCTCGAGCGCCCAATTATAAGTATACCCTTTGATACTCACTTACCACTCCGTTCCCTTCCACACATAATATTTTCCTCCCCTCTTCAGGGCATTCAGAGGACGTAAGCTTCCGCTATGACCGTACCCACTGTGACATCGGGATCCCTCAAATAATATTAACTTATTTCTTGAAGTCAAAATTTGCCATTCCCCCTCTTTATTATATGTCTTCTCTCTTCAACTCTTTTTAACAATCCCTTCCTTTTTATCAACAACACGTAGCAACGTTCTTTTAAATAAACAGTACACAATCTAAAACGTCAACCAAGCGAAACTTACATTAACGTATAAATTAATAAAATCAGATACTCAAATAACGAACGATATTAAATAAATAAAGTTAAATAAAATAAATAAAGTGAAGTTAAATTAATAAAGAGAAATTAAATATATAAAGTTAAATTTAATAAAGAAAAGTGGAGGTGGAATGGTTCGTCATCATAACACCTCATCGTCCCTACTCCTTCCTATTCCTTCCTCCTCGGGCACATCTGCATACGCTTTTCTTCCTTCAGATGGGGTGACGCAGATGGCCTCTCGCATTTTCCATTTTGCATCCCCTTCCTGTCCCATACCTTCCGGCCAAACTCCCCTCGGGTTGGTTTCATCCCCGCCTGGCTCCAAACCCTCCAACCCCTTATGCACCGTCTCGTCACCTAACCTTCTATCCCATATTCTCCTCTCTCTCAAACCAAGTAGGTTGGAATATATTGGATGGGGCACCACCGATTCCGAGCGTGGTGTGAAGTGTGGCAGGAATGGGGGTGCTTGGGTAGGATAAGCCACGCCCACTCTGACCAAAGTATTGACAATCCTATGAGCGTCAATGCTTACTATTTGGTGACATTTTTTGTCATAATTTGTTTATGGATTTGATTATGGATAAAAAATATGGCGTCTATAGAATGCACGCAGCAAACCGTCTTTAATTCCTTTATTGGTAGGCTTCCCGAAGTTAAGTCTAAAACTTATTTTCCCTGGGAAAAATTATTATCAATCACCACGGTTACGTTCTACTACTAGCTCGGCTGAAAATAAAATTTTACGAGTGTAAACTAGTAATTTTCCTGCACTTATTCTGGTATTTGATTTTATTATAGCCGATGTAAATCTAGCGATTACAAAAAGTATATTTTCAAGGATAATCCCCACCAGTAAAGTGGCTAACAGATACAGAGTTTATACATTCATAGAAGAATCGCAAATTATTGAAAAAATCATGTGACAATCATCGGTGAGTAAATACTAGTGATTATGATAGCATTTTCTACTTATTGTAGTGAATTTTCGGAACAAAACTTAGCCACCTAAAAATATTAGTCAGACATTTAAGTCCAAAAATTGTCAAGCTAAGATGACGGAATTTTGACCACGCTAAAACTCGAAAACAGCTCCTCCAAATATTTACAACCTCCTTGGCGCTACCAGTAAAGTGGCTAACAGGACAGAGTGATAAAATATTAATAGAAGTAATTCTTCGTTAAAAATTTCGCGGGTGCTCTTCATTATAAATGAAAAATTTTGGGCTATGTCAATTCTTGGTTGGCTCCAACGTTTCCCGACCGATGCTAGTCGCTCTCTCAAGGGATTCTGAAGAGTTGGGAGTTTAAATTCTTATATATAGGTACCTGTGTTAGGTGGTGGGGGGAGGGGAGCGGGAGGTTGGAGGAGTGGGTTGTTGATTGTTTTTTTCTCACTATGGGTTGTCAAATACGGCTAATTTTAATGCCGGTATCCCTGTTGAAATTGTTCTTTTCTTCTTTAGATATTTTATTCATAATTAATAGAAGTATCGTGAACTATGGGAAATCTCCTATGATAATCATCGGTGAGTAAATACTAGTGACTATGGTTGCATTTTTTACTTAATGTTGCGTATTTTCAGAACAAAACTTAACCACCTCAAAATATCTACATCTACATAATACCCTGCGAGCCACCTCTACGGTGTTTGGCAGGGGGTGACCAATCACCAACATGCATCATGCAAGAGGACCGCCGCATGCACACCGCACGGTCATAGAAATATTACGCACCCTAAAAAAATATACATTCTTATTCATAAAAAATTGCTAATGGTTAGAATTTCCTAGAGCAAATACATGTAAGGTTAGAACTATGAAAAAACATGCAATGAGTGATCCAAGCGAGCGACGCCATTAATCCTATCTATTGAGACAACTTTGCTATCCATAATAGTCATAGACCTCAATAATATTAGTCTGAGACCGAGTCCAAAAATTGTCAAACTAAGATGGCGGAACTATGACCGCACCAAAAACTCGGAAACCGTGCCTAGATTACAACCTCCTCTCTCTCAACCAACCAGTCTCCGCCTCTACTCCACGGTCGTCCTCGACATAATAAAACTTTTCACCGCATCTCCCTCTTATCCTGAGAACCCGCAACCCCCAACACTCCCCTGTTTTGTCTTTCCTCCGCTCCAGTCCCATATAATCCAATCAAGCTCCTCCCGTCTTTGTTTCGGGCTCGGGTCCGCACTCTGTCTCCGCTTCCATTACCATCTACCTCTCCTTTCGTCTTCCTTCCCAACGCCTCGACCATATCTTCGTGCCTATTTTTCTAAAACTTTACTTTTCTTTTTAGCGCATTTTCTCTTATGTCCGGTATTCCTTACGCGTCGATCCATCTTAGGATTTAAGGATTATCACAATTGGCTGACCCGGAATAAATATACACGAGCAAGAGCGTGGATCGTGGATACGTTCTTGCCACTCTGAAGGTCGCGGGTTCGAGTCCCACCACGGTATAAGGACATGGGTGATAGTTACCCCATTATAACCCAATTTTGCTTATAAGTAACATAAAAAATGTATACATTTCAGTTATATTCATGAAAGATTTAAACTTGGTCTTTAAGTGGTCTTTAGTACAGTAAAGTTAAATTACGACTTATGTAGCAGCCACAATAATACGATTAAAGCAGAAAATTTTCACATTTTTAAAGTGAGTTAGTTGTCTTGAAATTAAATTTCTTCCGGAAGAAACTATGGGTTAGAAAGGGTCAAATGTAAATTGTTGCATATTATCGTCGTAAAAAGCCAAATATGTGTTCTCCTTGGAGAATGGATAGTAAAAATAAACAATATACTAACACGAAAGCTTCCGCGTAGATTTTGACAGTAGGCATTGATTCTTCCGGTATTTCTTCCGCGTTGATCCATTTTCCTGGACAATATTTCTCCAACTTTCCAGCTGACTTACCCTGATGTACTGAGCGACCAATGCAGAATTTGATCTTTTTGGCGCCTTTTTTGTGGAAGTGTGCTCTGATTGGTCGAAATCCTTGAAGACCGCGGGCTGGCGGCTAATTCCTCGATATAACACCAAAATCTTAATCCACACTTCAGGTGGCTTGTGGAAACCAACGGGACTATATTGCGACCATGCATATATTTACTTTTTCGACAATATTTTCGTGCCTATTTTCCTCTACCTTACTTTTCTTTTTAGCGCATTTTCTCTTTCACGGAAATAAAGGCGCTATCTAATTTCTAATGTATAAAATTCCCGTGTCACAGTTTTTTTTGGCCAAACTCCTCCGAAACGGTTGGACTGATTCCTATGAAATTTTGTGTATATCTTCAGTAGGTCTGAGAATAGGGTGTAAACTGTTTTTCATTCCTCCGCAGGACCCATGAGGCCCTAGAATGGGCCCTAAGCCATTTCCCTAAGAAATACATATCAAGTTCGTTCTTAGTGCTTGCAGAGTTTTTCTTTTGCATATTTTAACTAGTGATAATGGTCAAATATGGTTGAAAGATATGCCATTGGAAAGAAAAATAAATACACATTTTTATTCTTGCATTTGAATTTCGTTTTTCACATGATTTACAGTGAATTCTGAAAAAAATCCATAAAAAGGTGAAAATTTAGCGTTTTCGGCTTACTGTCCCCTTGGCGACCGTCAGTTTTGTTAATTTCGATCGACATCACTTTTTAAGTTTAGTCTTAAAAATCTATCGGTAAAGTTTGCGATACCAACGAAGCTGTGAATTAAAAGAGAGAGACGACTACATATAGAGGTACAGAAAAAGGAAAAGTAACAAAATGTTTGTCAGACAATTCGGTGTGATTACCCACCATTCTCGATGATCGAGACTGGACTGCCCAGAGCGAGTCCTGAAACGCCATCGAAACTTCTGTCATACATTTTGTAAGTGTTTCTTTTTCCGTGCCTCTATGTGTAGTCTTCTCTTCATTAATTTATCTAATTGTCATCGTAAGAAGCGTTTTCCCCAAGACTATGTCATCTATGAATGTAAAATAATGTAAGCTAAATATGTTTGAGATTGCCGTGGGCATATAGGGTGGTCCGAAAAAGGTTTTTTTTCCTGATTAAATTTGCCCTGTGGTGGAAAGTTGCGAAATGATATAAGGATATCGCACAAAGTTTTTTTTTCAAATCGGATGATATCTGCCGCCCGAGCTATAATTTTAAAATTTTGCAAAAAATCAGGTTGATTTCAGAATCAAACGGACATGACGACTAATTTTATGGGCAAATATGGGATAATGGACAAAATTAAAGGGTGGTACATGCCTATAGTTTAAAAAAATGTCTATGATTAACCAACAAAATTATATTATATACGACCCGCACAACACAAATCATAACTGCCTTTACGCAATGCCCAGTGAGGATTATATAAAGGTAGTTATGAATTGATTTGATAAACGAGTAGTTCTTCACTGTTGCACATCTCCTCAAGAAAGGCTATTTAATTATTACCTCACCAGGCACTTACGTTTGTAAATTACATTTACCTATTTTTTTAAAATACTGTCACAAGAGAAGAAGGGATGAGAGCCAAGAGGTACATGTGATTGTTTTCTAAAATAAGTTAGGTACAGAAATAAGGTAAAGAAAACAAACAAATTCAACTAGATATTTAGATGCGTGTTTTATTTCCCACTCGATTTCAGCAAATAATAGAGACTCACTCATATCAAATTGGCCACCAAGTTTTTTATATTTTTTTAATTTCTAAACCTAACTCTGTTTATATAAAAAAAATCACTTTTACCTCTTGGCTTGTTAACTCGTTAAACAACTTGTTAGTTATATGAGTGCAGATAAAACTTGAATGCAATAAATGTTATTATATTATAACTTCAATAACGCAAATCTTCTACATGATGGCACCTTTTGTACTTGTTTTTTATAGCTAGTTAGTCAATGTACAGTTAACAATAGCGAAATATGAAAGATTCCTCCCATTTCGCAAAAAAATTATGTAAAAACCGAAATGCAGCCTACAATGTGTTTATAATTTATACAAAACAAGATATTATATCCTTTAAAAAGAGACGTGGTGTTGAATTACAGAAAATACTAATATATATCATATAATTTATGAATTAAAAATTGGATACCAGAGAAACCGGACCACACAGTCGCTCGCGTAGGTTTTAAACACACCACGAAAGGGATAATGGGCAAGAATAGGAGTAAAATGAATGCAGAATATCGATAAAAATTATTTGAGCATGCTTATACTGAACTATACTGGTACTATCGGCAGTTGTGATTCTTTTCTTGTTCTCCATTCCGCCTTTTCAAGCACTATGAAGTGGTGGCTCTAGTACTAACTTCAGTGAACTATGCTAAATACTTCCTGGCTCAAAAAATTTTCAAGACGTTTTGGCCGGATTTATTTTGTTGCAGCCCATTTCACGCGCCGTGGTTACTGTTTGTGGAAGACGCCACACCGCTGGATAAGCCTATAAGCAATTTCATCCACCCGTTCCTCTTCGGGATAGATGAGCGATTCTTTCCATACCGAGATATGTGCGCATTTGTGTTCCGCAGCGCGCGTAGCGCCACGGCGCGGCGTGAATGGAAACCTCCGTCATCAATAATGGGCCGGTGGAAATGGCCCGGAGTTCGATAGTGGGGCATTTGACTCTCTCGCTCATATCGTGATTTGCGCCGTGCTGCTCATTTGATCTCCGTGCCCAATGACCCGGAACGGCTTTTATATCCTGCATCGAACCCATCGACTTCGGCAGACGAAGGCTTTCAGTCCGCCAAATGGTTGGCACGAGAGCATCAATTAGTCAGTGGAGAGGTTTCATCCCGATGCCATGCTTAGTTGATGGCTCGAATCGAAGTCGGAAAGGGAGAGGCACATGATGTGAATGATGGAATTCGGATTGAATCTTAATCTGACGGTTTACAGGACTTTCTGGTCGAGAGAGGCAGTGTTGATGCTCGTTCCATTTTATTTGAAAGTGAGCCCCACTTAACATTTATTGGCTTGGAACTGCTGATGGAACAGGCGTTATTGGCATTTCTGCCTACCATTGCGTTTCTCTTAATGGCGATTTTTAATGGCGTCAGCGATGTTGTTATTGGAGATCTCTGAGCGACAGTGATTGTGGAGGGCGGGAGTGAAAGTTGATTCTATACTTAATTCCATTCGATTGCACTCAGAAGGCTCACATATGGCATGCAAATTTTAAAATGGAAAGATTCATCCGTGTACAAACGCGTTTTCGTTCAGTGACGTACTTACATACAATGCATTTTGATTTGCCGATTATAGCCACCCTCTTTCGACTGACGTACTCCTTAACGTATTACTTGCAAATTTATCGCCACAAAATTTTCGAAATGTGTGAAAGAAACTTGTTTACATTGTCTGCATTTCAAATTAAAAATTTAACCTCGATATTTTCTCAAAGCTAAAACTTCCATGCTTGAGTTACAGGTAGATGCTGGCTAGGGAATACAAAAAAAATGTACCTATCACCTGAAAGGCGATAATTAAGGTTTTCAACTAGTAACTAATCAGAAAAATTGGCTAATTACGCCAGATCGAACGGAAGTGACGCGCTCTGTTGCTTAAAGGTCTGAATATTGACTACGTAGTTTTCGGCGGTGTCGAGGTTCCAATGTCTCCAATTCTTCCGATGCTACCGTTTCGGTTGTTGGTTTCAGACAACAATGTCATCATCGTCATCTTCGGCCTCAATACTCTGGCAGCAGAAACTGCGCATATGGCCATCTTGAGTAGGGCCTATAGTGTAGCGCTCCATTTAAATTCGTGGGAATGGGCGCGAATTTGAAATTTTTCCTAGCTCATACAGTTCGGATGAAATTGCGACTTGGAAGATCAATTTTTTTGATCCCATAGGACAGTACAGACAGACAGACACTTCAAAATGCCCTTTTGTTTTAGTGAAAAGTTTTAGCATTTTTCCACTTAAAGTATATGGGAGTCGGACCATTGTCATAGTATCAAATTTGGGGGAGGAGTCATGACCTGGGTTCGTGGAGTATAGAATAACCCTCCGGAAGAGAGGGGCGAGTTCTCCCATGTGAAATATTTTAAAATTCCCATTTTTCACGCATTCTGGAGACTAATATTTCATTTTCATTCTCAACAACAGATGAAATTGAACAATTTTAAACATTAAATCATTTAAAAAAACTCTAAAAAACTAATTAAATTATTAAAATTAAAATTATTTGATAAACTTAGGGGGGTATGATCCCTGTGACCTCCACTAAATCCGCTCCTGAATTTTCCATGTTTGGAGGGCCCGGACGGATTTTATCCTGGCTTCAACGGCTCCTGTGCGATGTGCATAACGACCAGCATTTCATTGCTTTGGATTGCAGTGATTACCATATTATTGGGCGAGTTCTTGCTTACATATCTATCGAACTTCATACCTTCCCTGGTCGAGCCTTTCAGTCAAACACTGAATGAGGAACGTGATTGTAAATTCGAGTCCTGCGTATAATGGAGGTGCCTGATGCTCCTTTCGAAATTAAAAAAGAACCTCATCTGCAACAACCAGCCCAACTAAAATTCATATACTGAAGGCTAGGTGATCAAAATTTGTTTAGGAATTGCAAAAAGCCTCTCAATTACATCTTGGGACCGTTTTGCGAAGTAAGACTATTTATGCTCGCAGCACTAGTTAATCGTCCGCTGTATGCCTTGTAGTTAATTTTTTCTCTAAAACTTTCTCCATTTTTTAACGCATAATCATGCCGCCCAACTTTGATCTCTTGGTATTGCCGTAATTTTCGTTTCCTTAACTTGTATGGAATAGCTTGCTTCCTTATATATGACGAATGAAACGGGAATATCAAGTACTAGTTAAGCAACTTGATTTTACGGGCAAAACAAGGTTACTATTCAATAAAAATAAGTATAGGAAATACTACGGTGCAGAGGATTTTTTGAAGTGTATGATTCAGCGTAAAAATACGCGGTGTTCTGATGATTTTTTTGAAGTTTTGAAATAGATTTCTTTGTGTAGACGATAAGGCTCCTCAAACTCTGGTATCTTGTAATATTTACTGGCAGTTGTCCTATTGGCATCTTCCTACGAACAGGAAAAGGCAGTTTAAGTAAGAGTTTTACCTCGTTAAGTCCCCATGGGCCAAATTATCATATAGGTTAATAATAGTAAGTTAAATTTCTTCTCGCAATTAAATAGAGCAAATAGCAAAATTATCACATGAAGTAGATTTTTGGGGCCTTAAGATTAGCCTGTAGTGGGATAACCACCAGTTCAAGCTTGTAGCATGATAAGGTACTGCATAGTGGAAAAAGAACTCTCAGCAGAATCTTGTCAAACCATTGAAGCCATGTGGAAACTTAATACCATCTTCGTGGTTCGATAACAAATTTTATCGCATTGGATGCTTCATACTCGGTTGTAAGAGCTCTTGTGTCGTTATAACTGAAACAGTGAACCTTATTGGCTCGTGGGTAATATGAGGATGTGTATATGGTGAGGTAGTAAAACATTAAAGTATTCGGCGACTCAGCAGCGGCCACGGTTCATTTCGAACATTCGCTGCATCTATTCCGTAGAGGGACAACTGCACTCGGACAAATTGGAGCATCGCCCTTAGGAGGAGCCCAGCGATGCTTGACTCTGGTTAGATCTAAGAGGAAACCGGTGTTTCCGTTGTGATAGGCCTTTGCCCCAGTTTCATCCCTTCATTGGAATTAATGGGAGAGGGTTTAGGAGTTGTCCCGAGTCACTACTCCTATTCCACTGCTTCTCTCGATTTCCAGGAAGAACTTTGCGTAAGTAGAATCGAATGGTCAGGACTCCTCTGTCGCTTCCGAGAAACAATGCAAGACTCGTGAGCTCCTTGGATCACCAAATCCATTTATATAACAGTCTCCTCTGAGAGAGGTGCGAAATTTTATTCTCTGCGTCTCTGAATTATTAACTGATTTTGATCCAGCTTCAAATATCAGTGGCATAGCAGTTTATTTTATTTCAAATATCATTTGATCGGGATGAAAGTCCCAGATTAATTTTTTATGAATCTTTAGTGCTAAAATTTTAATACAAATGTTTCTTCTTATTTTTTTCTTTCGCCAGCTTACAATATGGTCAGAAGAAACACCAACCCCAAAAAAATAAAAATGAAATGCTCGAAAGAAGTTCCGTCAACAATTTATTTAAGTCTGACAAATATTTCTCGTGTTTGCATCCAGGTAAAAGCTTTTATACAAGCCGACGTTTCGGAAGACGACTTGTCTTCCATCCTCAAGGCTGTGTTACTTTATCGAAGTTCAATTTCACACTGAACTGGATCGACCGTTTACCAAGGACAACAATACGGCTCAGGTGTCGTCCGATTGGCTGTAGGTCTTTTGTAATTGGCTGTAGGCCTTGAGGATGGAAGACAAGTCGTCTTCCGAAACGTCGGCTTGCATAAAAGCTTTAACCCGAATGCAAACCCGAGAAATATTTGTCAGAATTATTCACCAGGAAAAACTTAAATCGTTTATTTATTTAAGTGCTTCATAATTATGGGGAACAACGAATTCCTATCTCAATCCGTTCGCAAAAATATCTCTCCTTATTTATCGTTCTTTTTTGGGCCTAAAAATATAGTATTGTTCCAACATGATTTTCTTTGAGTCTCTCTAAAAGATATCTATTCTCAGTTGCAGAAGTTATCTAAGCCTAGCACGCTGCCTTAAAATCTGTAGCGGCTCCCAGCTTTACTCTTTGAAATCTGTGTAAAGATTTTTATACACCCGTATCATTTTTTTACGAAAAAAAACCGCTCCGGGTGAGGCTCGAACTCACAACCCCGGCATTGCTCACATCACTGTTTTTTAAGTACCGTGCGCTAACCAATTGCGCCAGGATCCATACGTAATGGTTAAGGGCAGCGTCTACTTGTGCGTCTTCTACTTGCGTCCCTTCTATGTCATATTTGAGGAAGTACGATATTTTTTAGTTTATGATACTGCTGAGCTCTCAAAAGGTTTCATACGTTACAGTCCCTTATTAATCAATGATATAATCGTTGTTGGATCAACTTTATGGGATTTCATCATGATGATATAAGTTATATCGTCTTTTTAATTTTCCTCATTAATACAAAGGAAATTCTATAGCGAAATAATGCATGGAATTTAATAAATTTCTTTATATTTAGAGGAAAACATGTGCAAAATATGTCTCTTAATTTATCGTTTTTGTCGGAATATTGTGGGGTTTTAATTTGATGCTCTCCTTATAACACCGAAAGACATCTATTAATTGTTCAAGCAATCTAAGCCTAACGCGTAGCCTTTAGCGGATCCCAGCCTAATTCGTTTAACATCTGTGTAACGCTTTTGGTCGCCCGTATCAGTTTTTGACGGATCGGAGAGATTTCCTTTGTATTTTATTAAGTTCACGGATTAATTCTTTCTGCTCCGGATCTCATATGGTCGTTGCATATTCAATTTGTGATCATATGAGTGTAAAATAGCTCCGCTCTTTCATTATTTCATCCGAAAATCGTCCCACAACTTCCTTGACAAATCGTAACTTCTTCTTGGATCTGATAAAAATATTTCTTACGTATTTGTCCCCCACGATAGTTTAGAAGTTACTGTAACTCGTAGATATTTCAATATATCTTCCGTCTCTCTGGTAACACCATCCACGACGTATGCGTGGGGATAGTTGGACGACCGCCGCAAGCAATGTACCACCGTGCATTTGCCCATTTACTTAATAGTTGTAGGTCCTACTCTCGTCTCCACGCATGATCGTTGTTAAAATCCGATGGTAGAATTTCTAAGATAGATGGCAGCATCGTCAGCAGATAAACGTATCTTAATGCTTATTTTCAGAAGCAGAGGCCATCCATATATCTTGCGTTATTTGTTGGGTTTAAAAAGTGAGCAAGTCACGTGAGAGACTAATAGTCCAAATATCATATTCTCGCAAACGGGTTATTAAATTCCCCTGCAAATGATTTTCACGGTGAAATCATAGATGATATAAATACATATAATAATAAAAGTATTCTACCGATTCGAGAGAGGTCCTAGAGTGCTTAATAAGTATTCTTCCAGCCTCCCCTTTCTACATGTACTTCCCTCTTCAGTTCAGTTAGGCCTCCTCCCTTTCATTCTACCTAAACTACGAGAATATCTCGTAATAATGGTAGCTGTAACATGGTGAATATAGACACGTACAGAAAATTTCACGGTATGTTTTTCCCTTAGAATTTCAGATTTTTATGAAAATTTCTGTTCTATCTATATTCACCATGTTATCCAACGTATTCATTTTACATCATTTGTAGGTGAATTTTGAGGGGAAATTGAAGGGGAAGCGTTTCCTCCACACCTCTCCCATAGTCTTGCATCCTGAAGCCACCATCCGCTATCCATGCCTCGTTCATTCCCCACTCGTGTTTCTCAGCGTCGACAGGAGACAATACAAGTCAATTACCAGCCGGACGCTGGAAGGTCGAATCGATCCACGTAACCCGTGTAGCAGCCGGCTGTAGCACCCTATTTTGGACACGCCTGCCCCGTTTGGAGTCGAGTTGTAAACAACGCCTTAGGAATCAATTATGCTTGTTTTAAATCATGTTTAATCATCAGGAAATAAGAACTTGTCGTGTAGTGCGTACACACGTAATATTTCTATCATATTAGCATATTATTATTATTATTATTATTACTATTAAAGAAAAGTTACAGGTCGACCATTCGGTCGGGTGGTAACATAGATAAAATTAAATAAAAAACACATAAACAAGTAATACAATATGAACGTTAATCCTAACATAGTGAAAATACACAATTGAAAGAACATTACAATTCAATCTTATTTAACTTTCATATGAAGGACTTACGATTTCGCGGGAAGGGTTCCAAAACTACCTTAGGAAGACCGTTCCAAACCCTTGGTCAGGAAAGAATATTTCACCGAGTTGGATAGCTGTTTCGGAGGGTTTATTTTGTGTTTATAATATTTTCTTTACAAAAGGTGCAGCTCTTTAAATCTATTTTTTAATCTATCCATGCAGGATCACCAACATAGGATTTAAAAATTTATGATAATCATCTGATGTCTGAAGCATTAAAAATGCTGTCTAACACCCTGGATATTAGACGATGTTTAGTGCATCAGTACTAATGGGATTTAGCTCTTGATTACAAAGTGGTGGTCTTAAAATGAAACTTTCATGAATATGTTTCTAACCGATTTAGCTATAGAATTGTTTTTAGTTTATCTTGAAGTTTGGCCGGTTAAAATATTTAGTGATTAGATAATTATGTAGTCATCCTCAGAGCTATTATACAACCTAATGATTGAACCAGAATTTTATAGCCAATTAAGAGTTAAACATGGTAATCAGTAGCAATTTAGCATTAAATTTATATCTTTCTCATGAAACAAATTTTTTTTAACATGATAACATACCTTACAACTTCATTATTGAAACTCTGAAAAAATGGAAGACAGATATTTATTATTTCAAAAATTTAAATAATAATTGGGTGATCCCACCCCAAATCAAGTAACGTTTGCCCTTTCAGGTACCAAATTTGGTGAACATTTCTATGTGCCTATATTCACCATGCATAATAATATTATGTATGATTTTACGTCATTTTAAGGGGCATTTTTATTGGCTTTATAGCACTAATTATGATTAACCCTTTCCAACCCTGTACCGCTTGTGGGAGAAATTAGATTTCAAGACTTCTCATTTTAAAAATTTGAAAATTTTTCTACTCAATCTTAATTATTGTGGCAGCTACCTAATCGCCATTAATTGAACTATGCAGCACAAAATAACACTTAGTATAAGTCTTTCCTGAATAGGGCTGTAAATGTATGAATTTATTATGTTTCTAAGAGGCAACATTGGATTATAATGCGTTAAATAATCTCATATTTACTAGGTAAAACATTCTGCACTTCGACACCCATGTTCATTATTTGGGAAAGAAATTTTAAAATCAAGTTTCTTAAGGTCAGTGTTAATTGAAGAACCAAGCAACATTGTAAGCCACTCTTTTTAGTTCTATCAATTCCGCATAAATATGTCATCTTAAGTCAGGGCTAGAAAAACGAGCGCTTCAGCGAATCTGGAAAAACATTTGGAGAGAATGGTGGTTACGCCAAGGCTACGCCAAGGCTACGCCATGTATTGCCAAGGCCGCTGAGGAAAATCTATCGCGCAATAACTACTCGTCCGTCTCCCAGGAGGATTTTTCCCGATAGACCTGGCTCAAGAGAGAAAGCTACTCAGGGCAAACGTTAAAATGTCGTTCAACCCGACAAAAAGCCATTCGGTAAATGAATAAAAAGACGCCGAGGTTTAAGAGGAGAGACAACCTTCGATGAACCGGTATTTTTCGTGGTTTACCACTTGTTTAAAACTTAATATCACTTTGAAATTTTCACAGCATACAAAGGGGAAATTTTCCAACAAATTCCTTTATCTACTTTAAAATTTTTCAGGCTTATTCTGGTGTAATTTTAACGTGTTAGTAAATTATAAGGCCTGGCAATTTCCCTCAAATACTTGCAAACGTGTAATGCGTAGATAGTAGTATTTTAGGGAAATTTATTGTTTATAATTAATTTTTTTATGTTTAATTTTTAGTATTTAAAATTGATTACTTATTTTACATTGATAATTTATTAATTTTTAAAAATTTGAAAAACATAACCTTAATAATTTCTTATAGATATGTAAAAAATTTAAATTTGATATCCTCGCAAATGTTGACAATGATTTATTCTGTTTACCCTGAAAATTTGGAGAGTTTTAAAAAGGTATTAATGATAATATTTCTGCAAATGATATTCCCCTTGTATTTATTTTTTATTTCAATGTTTCTCCTGCATATAACTGTTCACTTTACAGTTGTAGGGAATGTTATAGGATTCACATTGAAGTTAGCAGTTTCCAGCTACCCGTGACCACATCATGCCTAGTATTATCATTTTAAGGCGTTAAATTTGATTTTATCTTACGAACAATGAGCGAAAAACTATTCGAATCATGCTGATCTCCAACATTGCCGCGGTTTTTGGAAATAGGAAGACCGCGCCGGATTGTATATCTTTTTAAATATAAAATTCACATACCACTGAAAAAATTGAATTCTGATTTGAAACTTTTCACATCTGTAATGCAATAAATTTTTAAGTTGTGATAGATTTTTGATAACTCTACCGGTTCTACGGTTATGGGATAGACAAAATATGGTAAAAAATTGTAATCGTTTGTATTAACCTGGTTACATGACAATGGCCAATTGTCAGGGTCCCGCAAATGTCAGTTGTAGGTGATGTCATTCACCATTTAACGCTTTCTAACCCAGAGCTGCTTCTGGTAGAAATCAAATTTCACGATTTTTCATTATGAAAACTTGAAAATTATGCACTCAACCATAATTATCGTGGCAGCTAAATATTTCGTTGTTACAATTTACACCTCAAAATAATGCATGGTATAGATATTTCCTTAATAAAACAGAAAATTTATACATTTTTGATGCTGCTTAGAAGCAACGTTGGGTTAAAATTGGTTAATTTACTGTTTTTTCATATTGTGAATTCTTGACCATCATAAATTCCGTTAGTTTAATGAAAAAATTAATTATATCTTCAAAAATTATTTTCCCACTACGCGTTCTGTTACGATTTCAACATTCTCAAGGGCATTTATATTATTATCTGATTTTTACAGCATTTCATAATAATATCTGCCATCACATCGTGCCTCATATCTCATGATATTATCATAATGTCCTCTTGCCGAAAGGATATAAGCTCTCATCTCGATATTTTTTTCTCTTTTCCTTATCTGTTAATGTATTCAAAATTTCATAATTCTTCTTTTTGGTTCTCATTCGTAGAGAGTTCTGAAGGTATAGTGAGAGAGATAGATGGAATTTTAACACACTTCTAATGGATTCACGGATGTCTTTTTGACCAGGATTCCATCCGCTGGAGTCTGCATTGCCCTCCTTCGAGCGTGCCGCCGGCCATAAGACGGGGATTTCAGGAGACCGGAATAACTCAGTGGGTGACCGACACGCACTGAGTCGTAAATCAGCGGCGCTCTCTTGGCGTGTTCGGAATTACGATAGCTGTTCCTGGACCGTGACTTCGCTGCAAATGGAAACTGTGGGCCATTTGGATACCGCGGAGTCGATGCAAAGGAACTGGGGTAAGTAACTTTAGACGCTTTATCTCACCAGCGAAATCATATTTTCCCTTCCTGCGTTAATCTGATATTAAAATTCCGAATTGAACCTCAGGAAATAGTTAAAGCTGAAATTTGAAAATTTGAGGTATAGGCAAATATTGACAACGATTTTCTTGATGTAACCTGAAAATTTAAAAACGATGACGCAAGTTTTAATGAGCAATTTTCATCCAAAAAGACCGGTGGTAAAGTAGTAATGCGTCATTCAAGGTATTCGCGATAGCTATTGACAATGTTTACCCGGAATTCTACTCTTGCAATCGAACTTCCGATACTCATCTTGTTTTATAGATCTGAGAAAACATGTGGGGGAGACCTTCAATATATTGATGATAAACGTGATGCATTTATGATGTCTTGATCTATGTATTCCCTTCACATTGATGATAACTAACAGAATTATGCCCATTGAATTTCTAACATCCTTCACGCTTTTAGTATACCTTCCAAGGTTAGCCATTCCATGAATTTTATTAATCATTTAGCTGATGGTTGAGCTCCCGAAAAAAAAATTCTTGGCTCCAAGCACGATTTTTTTAACAGTCATACGGAGCAAAGCATAGTACCATATGGGAGTTATCAGGATTTTCGTCATGCTGATTATAATTTGGAGTATCTAAAATACTCAATCCAGTATAATCAATTTGCATTTTGAAGATAACCTACATGCTACTAAACATTAAGGCATGAATGTTGTAAAGTATTTAGTTGGCAACATGATGAGGAATTAATAACAATCATCAAAGGATAGGTGAACGGGAAGCAGGGCAAGTGACGGCCCCGAATTAGTTACATAGGACATGTTATTAAGGACGTAAAAGAGAATTAATACGTCCCTATAAGGAGGCTAGCAGATGGGAGATCGGAATGGAAATCTTCGTCAAACCTTGCTTTAAATTGTTAGCTTACGATGATGATGAGACAATAGAGTTATCGAGTGGAAATATAACAGTCTACTTCCGTCGATAATATGAGTCGAGGACGAAATTTAGAATTTCCGTGAGATAGACGTGCAGGTGAAGAAACTTAACTAGATCGGATCGGTGGAGGTTAGAAAAACAAACCGTGGGAGAATCGGTAAGGAAGAAAATTTTCGTGAGGAGAAGAAGCCTGGGAAGAAAGTTAACTTCATAGGTTGAAATAGCTCGGGAGGGTATTGCGGGAAGCAGAAGATGCAGGAGGAAATCATGGCGAATGTTTGTGCATCGGATTTTCTTTCCTTGAGGGAGGCCCCAGCTCTGCACCCCCGGCTAAGTACCCTCGCATCCCACGTTCCCACGCCTCTGCTCTCACGATCCAACCCCATCTTTCTTTTATCTCTCAGACTTCCCTCATCCTTTCTGTCTAAGCGGTGGGGATCTGATTCTCCAATCGGATCAGCTTTCTTTTCGAGCATACATGCATACAATATTGTGATCCTAAGATTGATACTCTGCAGCCCTCCATTTCTCCTTAACCCAACCTAGTTTTTTTTACCTCCCTGAAACTCTTCTTTCCCGTATCCTAGTTTATTTTTCGTAGGTACTTGTCCATTGATTTTCTCCTGGGGGCTTATCCATCTTCTATATACATAATTTACAACATATTTATATCACAATGTTATTGATATAGTAATATAACCTTCTAGTAATTACTCATTTAATTTTTTTAATCTAAAAACTGCTCTCCTCAAAAATTAGGAAAACATACATAGTGTCTGTGAGGTACAGATTTATGAAATGGGATGTATGTTTGTTTGTCCACTATGCGTATCCATTCGGTTGGACGGATTGTTGTAAAAGTGAGTGTGTAGGTGCATCTCATGGTGTCAAACCCCGTAGCGCTACTTTCGGTTGCGTCTGATGCGTTCTTTGCGTCGTTTTCTCATTACCATTCATTTAATTACGTCATACACCATTTGCTGTTTCACATCCTGAGGGGGTAGGCAAGCCTCTTTGAATGTGCGAAGAGAAAGCATACCCTAAAGGATACTAAACCTAATTATTAATCCTTCCAGCGGAAACGTTTTAGCTGGGGTATGCGTTTGCACGACGTTTTTGGTTACGCCATGGCCAACTTTAAACAGGCCGGAACATGGAATTTTGGCAACGCTGTGCCGGGGTCCTATCGTGTTTGTTTGAGAGCATGGCGACTTATGCGTGAAGAGTATCCGTGTAACCGAATAAGCATTAAATCTCTTGTTAAAAAGGCAGAACTGGACTTCTTTTGTGGATATCATATTGTTTAAAGGTACGTACAATAGTTTTAAGATAATTTTTGGGAGCTGAAGGAGGAAAATCACGTTTATTACTTCAAAAGTGTCGCGGTCACATGCCGGCCGGCCATAAATGGTGGGGAATTGAGAGTGCAACAATACTGGTTTAAAAGGGGGAACAAGAATTATTTTTCTGTACTTTGTTTTGCCTTACGGTAAGTAAAATAGTTTAAAGATATTCTCAGTGAGTTGTGAGTGGATATTCAACTGTATTTCATCCAAAGCATAGCGTCTGTTGGCGGCCGGCCACGAAGTAACCTTGAGAGTACACAAATGAAACGAGGCGTATTTGTCGGGATATAAATGCTGCGCTGTTTTTACAATTTTATTATTCTCGGGTTAACAGTGATTGCTATATTTGGTGTGCCTTATGAATAACTATGTGTAGTTGTGTTTATAATAACGTCGTATATTATTGAACGACGAATGGCTTCTCGTTTACTCTGTTAATATATGTCTCCAGGTACTGATGTTATTCATATTTTCCAAACTTATCATGAATGCACTGCTTTTTTTCTGTGATCAGCGAAACTATCTTTATTAATGCAACTTTCCATTATTTTCATTAAAGGGGCCCAAGCGTTGTTGGGTGCATATTGCAGAAGCAACTACCTATCCACCAAAAACAAGGGGTATGTGACTGTGTTCCAGTTCACCAAAGATGAACGCAGTAGACAGAAGTGGCTGAAGAATATCCCTCGGAAGGATTGGAATCTTTCTTCAAGCGCAACAGTTAGCGTCAAGCATTTTGCTGAGCGGGATATCCTACACCGAGTAACTTACATGAATAAGAACGGTGGAGTGAAAAGTTACGAGTTAGATCGCCTAAAGTTGTCCCCTGGTGCTACTCCCACAGTGTTTCAGGCCCTCTCCTCTTCTTAAAACTTCTTATTGTGATCAGTGAACCATGAAAATCTGTGAACATAAGTAGATGAGTTGTACTTCTAAGAAATGAAATCAGGAAATATTGTATGAATCAGTGGAACATGAAAAGACTGCTGATGAAATGACAATATATATCTTTATTTCCGAAAGACATGCTAATTTGACATCTGGCCGCCTTCTAATACTGAAGGTACATTGGAAAATCAATTGCTACTAAGTGATATGGAATATATAAGTGGTATTTTGAACTAATTCATCTTTCCCTTCCAGGTAAAACTTCTTGTTGTGATCAGTGATCTATGAAAACCTGTGAACATAAGTAGATAAGATCTTGGAAATGAGATCAACAAATATTTTATGAATCAGTGGAACATGAAAGAACATTGATGAAATGTCAATATTTGTTCTCGTATCGATAAGGGTACCTTAATTGATATTTATCTGCCGTACTATACTCTAGGTATGTTGAAAACCCAAGGGTACTGAGTGATATCATATATGCGTGGTATTTTGGAACTAATCCATCTTTGTATTGCAGGTAAAACTCCTTATTGTGATCAGTGAAGCATGAAAATCTGTGGAAATAATTAAATATGAATTATTTCTTGGAGATGAAATGAACGAATATTGTATGAATTAGTGAGAACATGAAAGAACTACTGAGGAAATGACGATACAAGTTCTCATATTGAAAAGACTTAGTAAATTGACGTCTAGCCGCCTTCCAATACAGTAGGTATATTGGAAAATCCATGAGTGCTGAGTGAAATTATGTATATATGTGGTATTTAGAACAACATAATAATTTTCTCTGCAGCTAAAACTTCCTTTAGAGTGAACTTTGAAAATTTGGTCTTATAATGAATTATTAAGAACCTGGTGTGGCTACCATTATCGAGATTAATTCAATAATTTCCTTTCGTTTGTAAAATTTGATTTGATTTTAATCAGTATTGAGTTATACGGTAGTATAATGTTATTTGTTGAGACATTTCTCCAATTCGGAAGTCATTATTATTTCATTATACTGGTCTTGGTGTTTAGAAATATTATATTGACAATATATTTATCTTCCTTATAGCTTCATATTTTTTACACATTTTTGTCTAATACATAGAATGTTAAGACTAGTTTTTTTGTTATATCACATAAAGTTTTCTAATTAGCCCTTACATTTGTACTAATCATGTTTTTTTCATCAAATTTTTCCATCAGATAATGTGGTGCCTGTGAAACTGATAGCTGTTGCTGGTGACGGTTCATCGGTGAACTTCAAATGGCATGATCTATGGAGGTTGTTTCCGGCTGAAATTGAAATTAAGAACCTGTGGCAGCTTTTATATATTCCACTTTCTGGAGTAATATTTATGCTTTGATGGCCATGCCTTGTGACATTGTGAGGTTGTTTGATATGTTGTTTGACCTCTTCAATATGAAATGTTTACCGGAAAATGTATATATCTGATTTTTATTTTAAATAAATGTTGTTAAACGTCATACATTTTTTTCTCTCCTGAAATACCGTGGCGAAAGGTGCTATAAAATAACGCATTACTTTTTAACATGTTAATTTATTAGGTTATTCAGGGAGGTGAAATGATGTTTATTTTAAAGCCGCTCTTTATTTCTAAGTCAATAAATTTTATAGGGTGCTATTCTATATAAACAACCAATGGGTTAAGCGGTATTTCCTTCTTGGTCTGAATTTCTGGGTCGTCGATCGCGGTACTTAAATATATTTCCGTGCATAATCTCGTATCCCTTGCCTTGTTATTAGTTCTCACGATTACTTTTAATAAACAGCTGTTATAATACGAAATACAACCACTCGAATAACTCAACCCTACCGTAGTTTTTATCTTAACTTTAGGGAGGGTGAAGGGATGTCCATCCGTATTTACATCACACAACGTCAACAGCTGAGAGGCCGATCCACCGGACCCCAGGCAGTAGGACCCCTGACGTCACGTAAAGCGCTGTCGCCAAATTGCATGTTCCGGCCTGTATTAGAGTTGGCCATGGTTACGCGCATACCGATACCTCCATTGCACAAATGATCAAAAATCGCCCACCTGCAGCTGCAAGAAGATTCTTCTTTTTATAGAAAACCCTCTTCGCCTGTGCTATTATGCTGATTATTTCTTTCTTGCTGAGTCCATCGTTGGTAATTCGGCTTTCCAGGTAAGAAAACTCTTTCTCCTCTACAAGCTTATTCTTCTCTAAGTTAATTTTTGTTTCAGCCTCCTCTCTTTTGCTGCATACTAATGTCTTAGCCTTCTTTTTGTCGATTTTCAGCTGATATCTGGCCATTGTCCTTTCTATATTTTTCAGTCTTCTTCGGGTAAATCTAATAGAGGTTGAAGAGGATGGAAAAGTGCGAAGTATCATTACTTCATATCTTAGAATTAAACTGGTTAGCTGCTTTGCCAATATGAAGCAAGGAGAATCAATTTTTTTCTGCATAGTATGAGTTCTGTTCGCGAGTTATTTACAAGAAAACGTAGGATTTTCTTTCGGAGGCTATCAACGCTTTTCAGCAAAACCCTAGCAAGGCCCAAGAGAATTTAGCTAGACCTTTTGAGTCTTAGCAATAGAGATGTATGCTTTTAGTGGTCGATTTTTCTGTAATATTTCTATAATGAAGTGTGGAATCAACTTATTACGCCATTAAAGAAGTGCTTTATGATTTATTTATGTTGAATAAATATTCTCTCCTAGGGAAAGAAGTTGACATTGTGTCTTTTTGTATTGCTTTGCGTTTAAAGTATTCGTTAAGGTCGATTTTAGAAGTATATATTACGTTTGTTGGGAAATTATATTATTTATTATAAGGGGAAATTGAAGTCCTCCCTTATTGATTTTTGCACGTATAGTGACGGAATTAAATAAACATTACACATGTTCGAGGAAAATATTTTATATTTTTAATTTCCTTATTAAATACTATTTCTTAGCTAAATTGGTCTTATTCTCCCTAAGAATAAACGGCTGTCCGAAAGGTTTATTTTCAATCGTTTACACGTGTATTGGCTATTAACTTCCCTTGTCGTAATCAAAGAAACACATTACTGTTACAATTCTATCTTGTCAGATCACACTAGAATAACATCGGTGAATGCGCGAAGATAAACGGGGAAATTTAATTGTTTCAAACGCCAGTAATCACGAAATTTCGTTCGCAAATGACTATCGCATCCACAACTGGTTTTCATTTCGAATCCGTGAACGCTTCAGCACTCACGATGCTGATTTGATTGATTCACTTTTCCAGGAATTTAGCGTCTCTCATGTCATAATTAATTGATTAGATCCATTCGGAAGCGGTTCATTCCAACTGTAAATAAAAGCATCAACCTTGCTTATTTGACCTGAGCCTGTTAACTGCACGCTGGTTAAAGAATTTGTGATTGTCAACTTAAATTTTAATTTTTTTTCTCATTCATCTAGTGTGTCAGCTACTTGCCGCGAGTCGTCTCAATGCTAATGCAATACCTCCTCTACTAAAATCAAGCGAACGGTTAAGATCGTCCTTATTTCAATTGCGCCTAATCGGGCCATAACATTATCAATAAATTTACGAAGATGAGAACAGGATTCAAATACCTGAGGTTTTCAGGATTAAGAATTTGAAGCGGCTGGAGTTTGCTCAATAAGGAAAAGTAATTGATTCTCCATTTTTTCCAGGAGGATTATGGCAATTACATTTATTGTAAGTGATGGTATTTTTCGTTTACTGTTTGTACCGCTTAGCTTTAGAATTTATTTTAGATGAAACTTCATCATCATCATCATCTGTCAACAGTCCTGAGAATAGTTTGACACAGCTCTTCATTCCTCTCTCCTATCCAATAACCATTTCATGTAGACGTATTTCTTCTCTTATACATCCTCTGAAAACTGTCCTATGTAACTCATTCGGGGCCGTCCCTTGCCCTTATTCCCTTCCACCTGTCCGTCTGTGATTATTTTCATCAGGAAAGTGTGCCTCAAAAAGTGGCCGACTAAGTTATCTAGTCATCTCCTTAAGTTTTTTGGAAGAGTTCTCTTTTCTCCCACTCTTCCCAGCACTTCTTCTTTACTTACTCGGTCGATCCTTTTTAACCTTATCATTCTTCGGATGCACAACATTTCGAATGTTTCTTACTACTCTTAACTTCTCTGCCGCTGTCAGCGTCAAAACCTCGCTTCCATAGAAAAACATGCTCCATATGCAGCATCTGATGAATTATTTCCTTACTGCTTGTATTCTCAACTGTAAGAACATTCTTCTTTTTTTAGAAAGCCCTCTTCGCCTGCGCTATTCTACTGACCATGTCTTTCTTGCGTCGTCCGTTGTGGGTAATTCGGCTTCCCAGCTGAGGAAACTCTTTCACCTCTTCAAACTTATGCTTTCCTGAGTTAATGTTTGTCTTAGCCTCCTCTCTGTTTCTGCATAATAATATCTTAGATAATAAAGTGGCCAACTAAGTTGTTCTGTCCTGTTTCCTTAAATTTTTAGAAGAGTTATCTTTTCTCCCACTCTTCTTAGGACTTCCTTATTACTTACTCGGTAGATCTTTTTTAACCTTATCATTCTTCGGTTGCACCACATTTCGAATGCTTCTTTCTACTCTTAACTTCTCTACTGCTGTCAATGTCCGAGTTTCAAGTAAAAATTAATGTCATTTATTTTTTATTTTATCTTCCAGTCCATAACTGTAAATAAATACTTTTGTTTCTGGTTTTCGCTAGCTAGTTATCACAAAAACTGGTCCAAAATGATACACCCGTGAAACATTCATTCATATTGGAAGACTTGCTCAGCAGCGTATTTACGCATGAGAAGTTCGCTCAAAGTCGCCCCAAGGGCGTGCGGAAGGGTTTTGAATTCGTAATAACCGACAGCGAATATGATACTGCCGCTACCACTGTGCTGCTTCGAGACCAATCCTTCCCGAGATGCAACGTGACGAGGAAACATGCGAGCGTAATGCCTAATTTTCCTCATTCTCCTTGCATATATTTTTCTTTATTTCCACGGGCAAGTTGCTCGTTTCATGCGTCGCTATGGGAGCGGAGGGGAATTGTCGGGCAAGCAATCTCATCCTTGTATGTGTGTGTGTAGAGTAAGCCGTAGCGGAAAGAGGGCGGGAGACTGGGGAGCGAAAAGTCAGTCGTTTGGAAGAGAAAAACTTAGCCCTGAAACTATACAGGGTGTTTCATCGTACTTCGGCAGGTGGTAGGAGAGTAGTGATTGAAAAGTGTCGGCCAAAACAAAATTTTCGAGCAATCGATTTCGATTCGAAATGAAAAATTCGATTTTTCCACAAAAATCGTAATTTGAGGTAAAATATCGATTGATCGAAAAATTTTCCATTTATTTTTTAAAACATAGTTTGAACAAAGTGTTATTTATTCATATGAATAACACTCAAAATACACGTTTGAGCAGTAGAAAAAATTGTAAAAAAATCGAAATTTGAGCTAAAAGATCGATCAATCGAAAAATTCGACTGTTCTTTTTTTTAAATACAGTGTGAATAATCATATGTTATTTATTCATAAGAATAACACTAATAATACACGTTTGATCGGAAGAAAAAAATCCCAAAAAATCTACAGAGTACATGCTTAAATTGTTAGTAGTAAAGTTGATTACTGTAAATACCTTTTGAAAATTTCATTTTTCACGTTTTCATTTTGCTCAGGTGAAAATTACACTCAAATTTCATTCCTAATTATGCTTTCTTTTGTTTAAATTTTTTGCGAATCTTTTGTTTAAATAATAGGTAGCTCGAGTACATCACTCGACTTAAGCCAATGCCGCTACAAATGCCTTTAAACTGTCTCCCCCACCACTTCTTGAAGCACTGCAGATTCCACCTGAAACAACCAGTATTCAAGTATACCAATGGCAATACCCCAGTATACCAAGTTGACATGATTAGGGTCTGTCGATGCAGAAGGTTGCCCCGTCCGTGAATCTTCATCTGTCGAGGCTCTGCCCGGTTTATCACGACTGTACCACTCAAAACACTCGCTTCGACCCATAGCTTCTCTAACTAAAGACTTGCTGAATCATCCCAAATGTCTCCGTGGTCTACAAGTTTTAAACAAAATTTCACGCCCACACGCTTTTCCTCTAGTTACTTCATTGCTGCCGTTATTCGCGGCGACGAACACGTGAAGGCACTTACCGCTGCTGCTGCTGCGTAACGACTCGTCGTAAACAAACGCAGAGCCTCTCAATTTATTCGTTAGATATGTCGCAAGATGGCGCACTTTGCTTTGCTTCGATCCGTTGAACGGTTGTCGTAGCATAAAATCAGTCCGGTCTTTTTTTATCACACCTTGTACTTAGTTAGCTTTACCGAGTAAGGAGGCTGAAGAGAGGAAAGCAAAATGCTACTTGTTTGGGACTGGGAAACTTACCACTGTGACTGTATAACGACGGGACAATTTCGCCTCTGCGGGTTCCTTTCGCAAACAGAAGCCCGGGAATTCATATTCAAACTAGTCCCCCTCGCTAGCGCTGTCTCTTTTCCGCAAGAAAGTAAGGGTTCTTCGTCGTAAACTTATTAGAGTCGGCGGAAACCCACCGGCGGCCATTTCAGTCGGAGTCGAAATGGAGGAATAGTGTCCTGAGAAGGGGAAAAGGGATAAAACGAAATCAGAAATTCTAAAGAGACGGGTGAGGACACTCTTTTCAAATCTCTCTCTGTTATTCTTTCTTTTTTCTAGTTATAGTCCCTTTCATTTTCATACCGCACTTCCACCGTTTTATTCTTTCCTCTCTCGCAAATTTTTATAAGTTTCTCCTGAAGAAAGCCCCTTAACTTCATGGAGAGACTTGAGAAAATATGTAGATGAGGGAAATTTGGCCAAACTAAAACAAACGAATGAGTATGAGAGATGGGGGGGTATCTAAATTCATTCAACTAGTAATAAAGTCATGTTTCTTTTTTTTTATAACGTTTATTTTTCTTAATGGTTTCCATCACCATGTTAAGTTGAATACGGGTCGATTTCCATCTTTTGAACTACGCTGTTTTTTTTTCAGATTACATAAGCGCGAATAAAAATGAGTGGAAACGTCGCAAATCTCCTGCTAGCGATAATTTTATCTTTTTTTATTTTCTCAGGATTAATTATTTTATACTTAACAGAGAGACAAAACACGCTTTAGTATAGTCGCTTCCATCGCATCTCGCCTTAACTTTCAAATCCCATTGAGCTTGTAATGGTGTAAACATTATCACTATGCAGAATTCCCAGGTTCCCTGAAAGCCAGTTGGATTCTAGAATACCTGGATCTGTGAAGATAACTCTCACTTTTTAACGACTGGCCGTAGCTTACTAGGATTTTGCTCTCAGCTCACATGCAATGGGCTGAATTACCCTTATCGGCCTAGAAAACTTCTGCTTGCAATTGTGAAGACATTTAATTACGTTGCTCCCATGACCGTCTTTAGTAATCCAGTGAAATATTTGTAGGCAAATAATCCTGAGTCCTATCCTTATTGGCTTGACACAGCTCTCGAGTTGACAGAATTTGTACCATGATAACTACAATTTGGAAACACTTAACTTATTTTTACCTCCAAGCTATAGAACTACAGTGATAGTAATCAGGTTATCAGATATCTAGATTTTTTTTAATATTTAGCTTAAATGAAAACTAGTTTCATTTTTTTTTAACTTCATCGTCCAAGTAAAGAAATACATCACTTCGGTTTCCCATTCGAAACGGCAAACCGCAATCTAAAATACTTTTATATACATCTGAGGCATTTTTATAAAATCCACACGCTACTGAGCATAATGGCACAATTGCTGTGGAGTTCAGATAAGCCGAAATATGACCGTCGTAGCATTACACTGTTATTCCTCCGGTATCAAATAGTCAAATGCGAAATTTGAATTTTCGGTACGACGAATCGGGTGACATTTCTTTTGTTGATAACACCGCGACATTTTGAAAAGCGTCTTTTCATTTATCTTCTAGGCATGTTGTCTCCGCTGCATATCACAACAGAGATGTATCATCATCATCAATAGTCAACAATCCTAAGATTGGCTTGACGCAGCTCTCCATTCATATCTCCCATCTGCTAGTCTTTTCATAGTGACGTATTTCTTCTCTTTCACCTCCTTAACAACCGGTCCGATGTAACTCATTCGGGGCCGTCCTTTACGCTTCTCTCCGTCCACTTGTAATCCTTCGATTGCTTTCATCTAACCATCATACCTCGTGAAAACAATTGTATTTGCTTTTAACTCACTAGTAAAGGGCTGACTTTATGAGAAAATATTTCTTTGGACTGTTTATTTCTCCATCCATCCGAATCGAATTCATGAATGAATGAAATTCCGAATTCAGGTCAGAGTAAACAGCCCTATTTTCTCCAGCCACTGCCGATCAAGTTCCGCAACCGCTATGCTAGGGGTTGCTCCCCCTTAACCCTCTTTCTCCCCTTATAAGCCATCCCTCGCTGAATTCACCCTATTCGCCGTTCTCCATTTGAATCATTTATCGCCACGCTAACGGGCACAAAGAGGAAAGGTCAACTCAGATGAGGAATACTGCGAGCCAGTAACATCGTTGCTTCAAGAAACTCAAACCTTCTTGACTTGCGAACGGTTACTGCTGATAATCAAGTTTCAAATCTGCACTGTGACCTGCGCGCTACCTTGAGGGGTAAGCGAAGAAGAAGTATGCCCCAAAATACATTCTAAACTTGATGATTTTATAGCATGTAGGAATAATTGCTTTCGGTGAAGACAAATTAGGTGGTCACTATGCAGTTCTCCGATATCTCTCCCGAAAAATTTTATATCATTCAAATGATTCGTGCAATGAATCTTCGATTGCTCGGGGCAACAATGGTGACGCGATGGAAATGGACGCTCACTCAAACGCCCGTTAAAGCGAGAGGTTAAAATACTGGCACGCAGTAGGCGTTCACTTGTTAAAATTTGGAACAATGACCGTATTTGGATAAAATATATGATATCATCCGAATTCAAGTCCAGATACGGAAATATGGGATAAGCCCCTAGGCTTGAAAGAGTAGTTGGTAAAAAATAGCTGATGGACTCAGAGTTGTGATGGAAAAATGTCGATGGGTGGAAACTCAACATCGATTTTTCAATCAATCGATTTTTAATCGAATTTAAAAGCTCGACTTTTCGACATAAATTGAAATTTTTAAATATATTGAAATTGAACCGGAAGAAGATTATTCGAAAAAACCGAGGTTTCTTTTCTTAAAATTCAATATGTACAAAATAGATGCTTAGTGTACATTACAAAAACTCAAATTACACATTTGAGATGGAGAAAACATCTACTAGAATACTTGAATTATTAGCCTTAAAAACTTAGAAATGCACGCACTTTACTATTTTAGGATCGCCGCTTGGAACCAGGTACCTTCACGGAATTTTTTAGAAAGATCAACTGAATAAAATTCTTTGTGAGTGATAGAGAGCGTGCTTTTCAATTTCATCGGTATTTAATATCTCTTTCATTCGGAAAAAATGGCGTTATCATAGGCTGATAGTGACGCTGCTGTGATCAAATGTAATGGTTATGATCGAAGTAGAAAAATCGATTTTGATCGAAAACGAAGAAAAAAGATCGATCTCCATTTCCTCGAATTTTTGCATTAAAAACTCGATTTTAATCGAAATCATGTTTCCGTCGCTAACCGAGAGGATTCCTTACTCAGCGATCAGAGCGGTAGTTAGGAAGGTAGACCTCTCGATTCACGTGTATTTCCTACCCTCAGCACCATCCTTATTGAAGAAACCCTACTTCTCTCTTATTCTTCAGGAAAAGATGAAGGGAGGGATGAACTATGGGTGAGATGATATGAATTTCTTAGAAGGAAGGGAAACCTTGGAGGAGAGATTTACAGCTGATTCGCGTCGGAGGAAATGTAGCAAAAGCCTGAGCAGATTGTGAAGGACGCGTCTTAAAGTTCTTTCATTTTTAAACTTACGTTCGGTCGGGCCGAAGGATAAAATGGACGAAAGATGAGGTGGTAGGGATAAAGTAGGCTTTTCTTTACTATTGGTCCCTCTTCAGCGCGAAGTTAATGTAATTTACCTCATTCCGAATTTGGGTTACCTATGCAATATGTTGTCGTTCCTTCAGAACCGGAATTTTATATTTTTATTTGATAAATATAAATCAGACTACTCATTTTTAACAATTTTAAAGACTCATAATCTATATATATAAAAGAAAGTCGAAAATCGTGTAAGTTAGAACACTTATAACTCGAGAACGGCTGCACCGATTTCAATGAGATTTGGTTCTTTGGATTTGTCACAGGCGGGGTTAACATATAGGCCATTAAAAAAGGATAATTTCACAAAATAAATTCATCTCTTTCCTATGGACATGCATTTAGGAGTTATAGTAACACAACAATTGATAAGTCGGCCAAAACTACAAATTAAATAATTAGTTTTGTTTTTACCACTTTAATAACTGAATTTAGTAACAATATAACATTTTAATTACTAAATATATTCAAAATATTAATTAAATTGAAATTACATTTTAAAAATTTAATTCGAGCTGATTGTAAGCCCAGCCGTGGCCCAGCTCGAGTTGACACTTCACTACCGTGTTTGTAAACAAATCTCCAAGCAATTGTTGACAAACTGTAATGTCCGTGTTCCTGTCGAGGAATCGAGTAGTTTGCTCATCAACAAAGAGTTCCAGAATATGATTGATCACCAAAAGAATCAAAGATGGTTGATTTAGCGAGCAAGAACGAAGATGTGGATGACTAAAACGAGGTAAATTCAAATAGTTCGTACTCTGCATGGATTCGAATCTTTTAAATGTGTAACAAACGAAGACGAAATCACCAACTATCTATCTGAATATTTTAAGTCCTTGGACGTACCTGGCTTACCAAGGCACGATTTACAGAAAAATGTAGTTTCTGTGCTCATGATCTTTCGAAGCCTAAACCAACCATAACTATCCAACGGAACGTGTTTGATCATTAAAAAAATTGGTGATGAATGTGATTCACACAACTTTGCTCAAAGGAAAATTCAAAGGTTAGGAAGTCCTCATTCCGTAGATTCCATGATCTCAACTCATATGCCCTTTTGAGCTAAAACGTATTCAATTTACAATTCGTGTTGCATTCGTGATAACGATTAAAAAATCGCATGGTCATTCTTTCAGTTTTTGTGTTGTCTGTGCTCATGTGCTAATGAAAACCCATGATTTTCTCATGGTCAATTTAGCGTGCTATGTTCACGAGTCGATAAACCATCCTCTGTATTTCATCCTTCGCTTCAAGTGCGTAGCTAGGATAGGGGGTTTTGGGCGCAGCTAATACCACGGGTCTGTAGGGTATAGAAAACTCGCTAAGGCAAGCGGGAAGTGTGGGGGCACTTCCATCAGACATTTTTTAAGATAAATGGTTCAAAATAGTGGGTTTTGCGGCTGTGTGAATAGTTAAATATGTTTTGTTTGTTAGTCATCCGGCCCCCTAATATTAATAACAAAATCTTTCATAAAAAAATTCTCTAAGCTCTTGGGGGTTGGGGGGGTTATCCCCCAAAACCTCCCCTCGCTGCGTCACTGCTTTGCTTCGCTATATTTATTTAGCTTCATCCGCTTCATCTTGCGCCTGATAACAAAACAAAAACTGTTGTTTCCCAGAAGGTGCTTGACGCAAGACATTAAACCCGAATGTGTAGGGCTCACCGTGGTGCGTTTACGCATGCAGTACGTTTACGCAGTGCATTTTTTCCAAACAGTGATACTAAAACTGGCGCGCCTTAAGTCATTTAATGCGAATGCTGCTTCATAGGGGCTTTTCTTGCACTATTTTGAGCATCAGTCAAGCGTCGGTCTGGGGTCGTGTCAACCTGCCCACTGAATGGGCCAAGTGTATGCAACAGACTTGGACCTAAAAACATTTTTTTACAGCTAATAACGCAAATAGCCAACAACTGAATGCGTATAATTTTTATTTCATGAACTGCTTTATTAAACCACAATGCCCAAAATTTCTTAAGCTAAAACGTAAGAAAATTTGTTGAAAAAATCCGCGTAAACGTGCTCCGATTCACCCTATGTAGATTCAATAAAGAAAATGTCTTTCTGACAAGCAATTTTGGTACTCATTTACGTAGTTTTATTGAATTTGTACCCTTATTTTATTATAATAAATTAAACATGATTAAAAACGATACAGCCGCTCCTGATTTATAAATGGTGTAAGTAAACTGTAAGTTCATTGATTGTTAGGCGGTACGAAGTTCGCCGGGTCAGCTAGTATTATTATGTTTAAAGAATGGTTAATTAGTGAAACTGTTAACTTGTAATTTTTTAAGTAATCTGAAATGTACAATTTATATTAAATTCTCATACTATGGTTTCGAAGTTCCTCAAACTTTTTGTTTCATACTATTGGTTTTTTTTGTTTATGAAGCTGAAACTTGAAATGTCATATAAATGCTATGCTTTCAATGTGCCACTATGTAGGATTAATGGAACCTTCTGACAAGCCATATGGCCTTGAAGGACCAAGTTGTATATGCTAATAAAGGAAATCTCATCTATGTAAAATAATTCAAGCGAAGAGTGTAAGCATTCGAAACGTGGTGCTACCGAAGAGTGATGAGGATTTTAAAATGGATTCACCGGGTAAGCAAAAATTTCACTCCATAGCGCTTGAATCTTCGAATTTTATCCGTACTTTGTAAAGTACCGGACATTGTTAACTATAACACTGTAAATCAATTCAAAATGAAAATGAATGCTTATTTACTTGAAAAACATAATTGTAGTTGAAATACAGTAATACTATGTGTAATTAGTACTGTAAAATTGTATGTTCACTTTTTCTTTCTTGTTCATTGCTGAGACTTATTTGTAAAATGTGTTAGGTGCCATAGGACAAGGTCCTAGGACAATAAATGTATTATTATTATTGTTATTATACATTTTCACAGCATTTTTGCTGGTTTTAGGCGAGGTACGGGTATCACCGAGCACTCTCGTCTTTTTACTCTGTGTTGAAGATTTTTCTGACAATCCGACATGCTTTTAAAATCGTTGATTTTTGTATTGCAATGAACAAGTTTTTCGGCAGTCCAATAGTTTTATGACCTTGATGAATTGAATGAGGCACTATTCCTGTGGCAGAGATAATGGGGAACTTGCATGAATTTTTTTTATTTCATAGGCGGACAGAAAATTATTTTCTGAATACAACAAAGAAAACCGCATGTAAATCTGAGTTTTCCTTCGCGAGATATTTAATGATAAATATAACGATTTTTAAAGCGCGGGAAAAACTCCCTCACCCCCCAAGCCATTGCCGACGAAGCCTCGATGACGTCAAAGGTGCCTAAACATCACGCGAAGCTATTGTTGTGATTGTTTGTAATAGTTGCCAGCAGTTGTGAGAGCTTCGTTTGTTAGACGTGTTGATTATTTTATATTTAAAGATAAATATCCGACGATAGAGGCTGGAAGCCCTCGTATTTTGCATCATTTATAATATTAATATCTGAGTAAGGGCATAAAATATAAAACTGGAGCAGTTAAACCAAAAATTCTATAATACCTAAATAACATCGTTGTAGGAGTCTGAGCCACGGCCATTGGAAGGGGGATACGTTAATTGTAAGTTGATGTTATCGACGGCATATCATTCATTTAAGTATGTAATTAGAACGATTTAGATGTTTACTAATGTCCGCTTAGCTTCTATATACAATAACTTCATCCGTTTATTCGTAGGTACCGGAGAATTCGTCGTTTAGGACTGTCTGTGCTTGTATTATGGGGTGAATTCCAGTCAATGCAACTTTTGCTCGCTGATTGGAGACATCTAGGAACATTTTTGTGCCAAAATAGTGCTATTTTCAAAGTGACATCTCCCGTTAAGCTACTGCTAATAATCACAGTGCCAGTGGTTGTAATGCACAAAGTTTGACAAGGTTGAAAAATATCGGCCAAGAGTTATCAGTGTTCATCGTGATTGAATTGTAAAAAGTGCTATTACGCTATCGATAAATGTCTAACAGTAGTGTAAAAATTGTCAGTGGCGTGCTAATCTCCGTTGTTCACCGTAGATATGACATTTCACGATCACGCTATTGAAATAAAAACTGTGTGTGAAGATTGTTATTCCATTATTTCAACGAATAGTAGTGAGAAATGTCACCTGTGTCGGCTAATTTAAGGGTTTAAATCAGTGAATAAATAGTTGTATTCATCTTAACGAGTTATGTTATTGTAAGTTGTACGTGATGAATATAAGAATGTGATAGTGACATCCAGTTTTTGATAAGAGTATTTTCCTAATTCCCACTATATTTTTATGGTATATGCTAGTATATTGTTTATGGATTTACCTATATTATTGAAATAGGTTGTAGCTTGTGTGTGTGTTGGCAGCGGAACCGATTCGCGATCTCACATGTGGATTGTGTGCAGACTGTTTTGCTGTGAATTCGTACCGTAGGACGGATAGGACTACCTTCTCCGTTAATCCGGCGTTGCCAAATTCAACAGCACAGCTTACTCTAATGTCAACAGCACAGCTTACGATCGTTATCCTCCAGCATTACAAGTTTCTTTTACAACTCGATTTTCCGCCGACGTATAGCAATAATTTGTCTTAACAAATTCCATGAGGGTCGTGGCATCAATTTTCAGTGTCCTAAAAAAAGGATGGTGTCCTAACACCCCATGCCACACGCCTTTTAGGTGGCTTGCGGGGTATTATGTAGACGTAGATGAATTTCAGGTGTACTATTCGAACGAGTGGCAACGCTATCATCCATTTTTCTGATAACCAAAACACACGAAGTGAAACGCTTGTACTTCATCATCCCGATGCCGCATTATTAATATTCCAAGTAATAAACTAGGCACAATAGCAATAGGAAAACTTGCCCAAGAATAACAGAACAAAATAAAGTGACGATGAGCGGCTAAATACTCCCTCAAAACAAATTTTACACCATGCGCTCAGCGTATTTCCCTACTCCCTACGGTTGTTTAGGCACCTATGACGTCACGCCTGGCCTCGGCAACGCTCGGGTGTCTTCGCGCAGTGGTCGGCTCAGAGAAATTTTTCTCGATTTTAAATGCAATTTTTTTATTTCTTTTGATGTTGAATGGAGAAACTGAAGGTATTTTTGCGAGCTAATGTATCCATTTGACTTATTCAAAATAGTTTTTAGAGCAATCTACGACTCATGCAAGTTCCTCATTATTGGTATTATGTGTACATTATCTGATTTCCATAATCTCTTAATTTCATCTTTAAGTTCTTCATAATTTTCTATTTTGTTGGTGTAGGCTGTCGTGATATTATGCGAATTAGGTACGGCAATGTCTTTCAAGTACGTTTAATTGTGAATTTTATCTTGCACTACTAGATCAGGTCTATTGCTATGGACTGTTTTATCGGTAATAATTGATCGGTCATAATAAATCTTACAGTGATCGTTTTCAAGGATGGTTTTAGGTGTGTACTTATAATAAGAAACTGCATTTTCTATGAGTTTATTATTATTTAGAGCTAATTTCTGGAGGATGATGTTGCATTTTTGATTGTGACGGTGCAGATAGTCTTTTAGGGACAAGTTAGTGCATCCACTTGTGATGTGCTGTACCGTCTCAGAGGCATTATCACATTTGCTGCATCTGTCATCCAATAAAGTTGGATTTTATTATTATTTGATTTTATGCAATTTCTCAGCTGATTAAAACCAGCTGGAAATATTCACCTATCCCAAGGTCAATTTAGGATTAGGCTCGGATGTTAAGGAAGAGAATTCACCCTATCCTACACTGTCCGATCATGCCCGACCCAGGAATCTTCTCATGATCTGGCAGGTCTGTTTTAAAACAGCTTTTTGCCCGAGGTTAATCAGTTTTTTTTTAATTCCCAGGTCTTCGACTTCTTTTTTGAATCTTTTAGACAAGACTCCCTCCGCAGACATTATCAATGGGTGAATGCTGACGTCTTTCAACTTCCAAATATTTTTTATTTCACCGGCCAAATTCTGATAATCTTGTGTTTTCTCTCTTTCCGTAGACTCAACAATGTGATTTAGTGGCACTTCTACATCGACTATGTTTGCTCTTTGCTGTAATTTGTGGATCAATAAAATATCAGGCCTATTGTAATATATGGTTTTGTCTGTATTATTATTATTGTTATTATTATTAATATTATCGCTGATACTATTGTGAATATTTTAATACTATTACCTTATGTTTAAATTTTACTTTTTGTGAATATTTTTAGTCATTTTTGTGCATACATTTTTATAATTGTAAGCATATCCATTTGTGTAAAAATCTGGAACCTGCTGATAAGCAATTGCTTAGCAGGCCAATGTGATTGAAAGTTCTTTTTTCTTTTAATTGTTCCAATGAGCGTTTGTATTAATATAAAAAAACATTATTATATTATTATTATTTAAAAAAATTATTATTATTAAAAAAAATATTATTGTTATTATTATTATTAATTCAAGAAAAGTTATAAAAGTTTCATCTTCATTTGTAGGTGGCCACCCTTGAGGAATAATGAATGAATTTAGGAACCCGAGCGTAGAATTTTTACCCCGGAGAAGGCTTGGAACATCGTGACGATCTGGACTTGCGACCATGTTCCTCTCCTTCCTCTTTCTTCCGCCACGCGACTCCCACTCCACCATCTTTCCCCTGGTTTCCCCCCACTTTACACACACTTATGAGAGGCGCAGCAGCCGGTTGAGATTACTTCGGAGGAAAACAGAAATAAATTTCGCGGGAACCACCCTGGCTTTGGTTTCTTTGGGAGGGGTGACAGCCTTTCTCAGGACAAAATATTTCGTCAACCGAGATGGCTGCGACGAGGAAATTTGCATCCCTCCCTTACTTCTCGGCATATGCTCCCGTTGGTTGCTTACCTGTATAACACGCAGGTTGATAAAACTTGGAAGAGTGCCATTTTTGAGGTGGTTTCCTAATCTAATTATTTGATACTCTGTTTTCCTATTGAAAAAGGCGTCCTGCGTTTGTGAGAGTAATAAGTTGTTTCTTTTCCTCATCTTGTCTTCTTGTTTTACCAATAAAACGCTAACTTTAATGTTCTAAGGCGCCATTTTGTTGTAATTATCACCCAAGGGGGAGTGGGCCACGATTGTTACTAGATTAGTGACAGGTGACAGCCTTTCTCCGGACGAAATATTTAGTCAACCGAGATGGCAGCGAGTTGGACATTTTGATCCCTCCCTAACTTCTCGTTGTATGCTCCCTTTGGTCGCTTACCTGTAAAGCATACAGGAAGACAAAACTGGGAAAAATTCCATTTTTGAGGTGGTATCGTAGTCAAATTATTTGATACTATAAAAACATTTTGAGTTAAAAAATGGCTTCTGCAATATGAGGAAGTAGAGTTTCTGCTAAGAAAGGTATTATAAACGTTTTCAAATAAAGGTATATTGTATGCAATTCTTATACGTTAGGTATGAGAGAAAGTGTGTTATGAAAGTGTGTGTGTTAAGAAAAGTTATCCATGTGTAAACTACTGTAAATTCACAAACGAATACAATTGTCAAGAAAACAAATCACTCAATTAAACGAAATAAATATATTTTTTATGTATGTTAGCACCAGTCATGTTCTAAATAGTGTATGATGATAGCTCCAAAACCTTTCCACAGAGGGGTACCTAAATATTCCACAATTATTACAGGGCTCTTTAACGTATTGAAAAAAGTTTCCGGAGTTTGTGATTCAAATCAAGTTGCCTCTTTTATTCATTTTTTAAGGATTTTCCAAGGAAATATGAAATGAAATGTTCTCAGGGGCCATTTTGTAGGAATTATTACACCAGTAGGAGTGAGTCCCATATGTTTTTCGAATAGTGACAGGTGACAACCTTTCTCAGGATGAAATATTTCATCAACTGAGGAGGCTGCGACGCGGAAATTCTGATCCCTTCTTTACTTCTCGGTATAAGCTCCCGTTGGTTGCTTACCTTTATAACATACAGGGAGACAAAAGTGGGAAAAGTGCCATTTTTGAAGTGGAAAAAGGTGTCTTACGTGTGAGAGCTTAACAAGTTGCTTCATTTCCTCGTCTTTTTTTCTAGCATTACCTAGAAAACACGGAAATGAATATTTTCAGGCGTCGTTTTGCTGTAATTATTACACAGGGAGGAATGGGTCCTTTGTTTTATTCTATTAGTTTCCCTTTGACACTTGTTATTTACGAATTTTGAATTTATATAACACTTAATATTTACTGTTATCAAGGGGACTATTCTTGGCGTGTTGAGTTGCGTCATATGTACTCTGGTTAGAAAAAAGTATTCTGATGTCATTTATGATGATAATCATTTTCAAATAATGCACTATTGGAAGTGGTGAATGTAAAACTGAATGTTTTCAATGGCCATAGAGGAGAGGGAAATATGGAGAGCCATACGCCAGAGAAGGATTCAATGAATATGTAACGATATATGCAATTTCTTGAGGAAAATAATGAAGAGAAAAATGGAAAAATTCCCTCGAGAAATGCCCAGACGCTGACGAATGAAGAAGAACGCTAGGAAAAATAAGAACACGCAACTGGAGGACCTAGCTTGGGAAAAGGATAATTAAAGGTCCGCAGTATACCAATCTTGGGATTGTAAAACGGGGGATGGTGCCTGTATTACAACATGGAAGCTATAGACATTGTTTTGAGGAAACACCTATGGTTACGTCCCGACGGCTTACCAACACCTGTCCATCGTGACTAGCGGAGATATACGTATTTCCCATCCGTGAAACTCAGCAAGGGTAGGTACTGTGATGCAGAAAGGTAAGAGAGAAGTGGAAACTTCTTAAGCAAAACTTGTTTTGGATTTACGGGCAAGTTTCTGAGGAAAAAATAATTATTTTCGGCAAACATCGGTCCTCCTATATGTCTATAGAATTTATGCACTAATTCATTAGTAATATGGGTCTCATTACACTACTTTTCTCTTTATTTCATCCCTGCCTCTAATTTTTACCTAATATTTTTAACATGGGTGTGAGAAAATTTATTTTTTGAAAATACATACTAGCGGGTGTTAGGGATTGCTGTTTTGTTCCGGCGGCTTACCAGAACCTGTCCATGGTGACAACCAAAGAGATTTAACCCTGCCGAGAAATTCCACAAGGGCAGGAGCTGTGAGTTGGAGGGAGGTCGCGGCATCTTAAGCAAAATTTGTTTTCAATTTACGAGTAAGTTGCGGAGAGAGAAATGATTATTTTTTTCTTGATTACATTTAGTTTTACGTTCACCACTTCCAATAGTCCATTCATTTACAATAATTATGTATTCAACGGTGTTTGGCGAGATGTTGTGAAACATATTGCAGTTATAAATGAAAGTGAAAAAACTTTGTGAATTTCCATAGTATTTATTCAAGTACGACGCGTTTCAGCGATTCTGCGAAAGTAATAAAAATATGTATGTAAATGAAAATAATTACCATGTATACTGAATTATGGGGAGTAGCTTCTCTTGTAACATGTGGGTATAGGCGAACACATCTGCACACTCAGAGTTTGAAAGGCCGAAATCAGAATTATAGTTCTTGAAATAAAGAAATTAATACAAACTGTTAGAAGCAGAGAGAATAATTACATTTCTTAACAAATCAACCAATTTCTTTACACTATAAAGCCGTGGACTTAACATACTGATGTAACTGTGTACTATTACCAGCGTGGGAAATAAGGAAAAAACTTGAATATACAGTCTATATTTACTTTAATACTTAGAGGTTCATTATCATCAAATCAAACACGACACTCACGTATGAGAGACTTCAATTTCACTAATGACCCAACGATGAATCGCTGAAACGCGTCGTACTTGAATAAATACTGTGGACATTCACAAAGTTTTTTCACTTTCATTTATAACTGCAATAATTATGACCGTTAATGGCTTGAGAAAACCTTATGTTAACAAGATACCATTTAAAACAACTCCCTTTCCGTGAACCTTGATGGCAAAATATATTAGGCGGCTCGGAAGCCGTTATAAAAGTTAAACTAAATACAACGCAGGTAAAAAAATTTGGGTCTGATTAAACTACTTGGCTGTTCATTTTGTCTGTAAGTTTATTTTTAGTAAACATCTTCTATACAGAAATGGAACATCTTTTTTTATACACCAATAAGTAATAGGGCTTTCCGTACGTGCGACTTAAGTGTTAATTTTGTCCTTGACTCGTTTTTTACTAAACTTTTCTTAACCCTCGAGCGGGTGCGTCTGATATTTTCAGACGATCGTGCGCGTGGCGTTATTTGTCCACGATATATGCATATATATGATGACACTCGATTTTTGTAAAAATATATCTTTATTTGTAGAATTTAGTTTGCTTGCACATTGATAGGTAATACAGATATATAAAGGTGGTACATGAGGTACACGGCTGGTCGCGCGGCGTAATTTGTACGCCACGGGTGTCGGTTCTTCGATTGTAAGAATACACGAGGCTATTCTAGACCAGAATGTACCTACATTGTTGAAATTCTTGGTTTTCGAATATTGGCGTACTTTATACACCAGCGCGCCCGATCCAGAGTCAACACAGAAGTGAAAAAATTGTCTTTAAAATACTATTAAGTTATAGGCTTGCTTTTCCTTTCTTTTTTTCATTTTGAGTAATATTCTAATTTCTATTTAACATTTTTAAAAGTGAGAAAAATTGTTTTTTGAAAACACCAAAGAGCGATGGGGCTTGCTGTTATGTTCCGGCGGCTTACCCGCACCTGTCCATCGTGACAACGGGGGAGATTTTACCCTTCCGAGAAATTCCGCGAGGACAGAAGCTGTGAGGCGGAAAGGGAGGGAGGGGGTGGTTGGGGAAAGTGGAGGGGGGAGGGTCGAAGGGGGGGTAGAATGGGATGTAGAATCCTCCCAAAAATAAATCCTTCCGCCTTTACGTCCCCCTCCGTCAGGCGACGAACGCGGCTGCGTGGCGTCTTCATCAATTATAAAATGACTTACTGCCGCTTTTCCTGCCTCTCCGTTCCTTCCTCAAGTACATGGGGGATTATTCTGTATCTCCGAAGTTCTACTCAATCCCCTTGGCTACGGTTCATTTTCAGTGTCATTGCTGTTCCTTCGAGGAGTGATTAACTCATTGAATGGTTCATTTGAAGACCCAAGAGCTCTCCATTTTTATTTAGAATCTTTCTGCCTCTCCGTTCCTTCTTCAAGTACATGGGGATTATTCTTTATCTCCGAAGCTCTACTCACTCCCTCTTGGCTACGGTTCATTTTCATCGTGTCATTACCGTTTCCGCGAGGAATGATTAACTCATTGTGCGATTCATTTGGAGATCCGACATCCGCCCATTTTTATTTAAAATTACAGATTTACTCCCCACTAGATTCCCGCATCACGATGGATTCGGCTCACTACCTGGGCTGTTATTCTGTATTTTTAAATGAAAATGACGCATTCATAGAGCTGTTGGACTCGTTCATTGAGCCTGGAATTGCTCAAGGTAACAACTTTGAAAGCATGGGAATAGACCTTTCCCATAGAAGTGAGCTCTTTAAATGACCAATTCATAACCACATACGGCGCCGTTTCTCGCGCGCCGCATGTGGTTATGCATTGAACTTATAAAAATTCCGTGTTTTTCCCCTAGCTGTAGGCTGATTTTGAGATCGCTTTTTAAAATTTCAAATTTTGCCCATTTTGTTTCCATTTTTACCACGGTGTCGTCACTCATGAAATTCTACCCCATATTTTTTACGGAGCATATTTCACAACGTAGCAACATTTGCATGCGTGGAAGCCCGATAAGCAGATTCCTCGATCGGAAATAATGCCGATTGGAATTCGATTCGATCCGAATTACGATGGAATTAGCTTTACGATCTTTTCTCCGGAACGATTAATATCGGCATTCATTATCGTAAAACATGTAACTGCTCCACAGATATTTAAAAAAATAAATAACAAATCTTCCAATAAAAATAAAATCTTCCAAATGCTTGGCAAGTGCACTTGCGTAATGCTGGATGGATTTCATGGCTTGAATTCCTCTGCATTCAACCACTTATCCTTGAATCTTAGATATGGTCTCTCCAATAATGCCTTGCAATGCAATCATTACACATGATTCATTCCACAATGAACGCGGGACATTCACATTGTAAAGAGAAATTCGTGTAAGTTGCCGCCAACCCAAAACGTTTGTGACGTCATGAGGGTTCCGTTTCGGTCAACATCATCATTAGACAGCAATCATAAGATTGGTTTGACGTAGCTCTCCATTCCTCTCTCCTGTCCGCTAGCCTCTCCATAACGACGTATATCTTCTCTTTTACATCCTTTACAACCCTTCCTATGTAACTCATTCGGGGCCTTTCCTTGCCCTTCCTCCCTTCCACTTGTCCATCTACGATTGTTTTCATCAAGCCATCGTGTCTCATGATGTGGCCAACTAAGTCATCCTGTCTTCTGCTTAAGGTTTTTAGAAGACTTCTCTTTTCTCCCACTCTTCTTAGTGCTTCCACGTTACTTACGTGGTCAATTACCTTCATCATTCTTCGGTAGCACCACATTTCGAATGCTTCCACTCTTGACTTCTCTACTGCTGCCAACGTGCTAGCCTCGCTTCCATAGAGGATCATTCTCCGTAGCATCTGATGAATTGTTTCCTTGCTTCTATGCTTGTATTCTTAGCTGTAATATTCTTCTTTTTGTAGAAAGCTCTGTTCGGTACCCAATTAAATTGATAGAAAAACAGGAATCCTTACCTTCTCCTGAAAATAGGGAAAATGTTTCCGTGGTTATAAAGTTGGTGGCACTATCATTGGTGGTGGAGATAAGAACTAATTAAGTTTCAAAAGATCGGTTCATTAGAAAATCGAATGAGGAGCTTCTTCAAATTAATCTTAGGGTTGCATAGTGAGGGGTTATGCCCGAGAATATTTGGGCGCCTGATGAGTTTTTCTGTGTTTTATTATTTGATTTCAAAGTCGGATGACGTCGCATATTTAATCAATTACGGAATTTTGTTTGGAAGTTCATTAACCCTTCCGTGACTGTGCCTAGAAAATTTACTCGAACGACTGTGTGGGGTATCTCAGGTACCCCATTTATAATACATAAATTATACGCTGTATTTTAGTCTTTCTTGTAATCCAACACCATGGATCTTTTTTTAATGATATAACATCTTGTTTTGTATGACTTATAAAGGAATTGTGGGCAAAATTTAGGTTTTTACATTTACTTTTTGCGAAATGCAGGAATCTTTGCATATTTTGCTATTGTAAATGCACATTGACTCACATGCTATGAAAAAACAAGTTCGAAAGGTGCCGTCATGTAGAATATTGGCGTTATTGAAGTTATAATATAATAACTTTATTGCATTCAACTTCTATCTCTGCACTCATGTAAAAAACAGGTTTATTTCTTCCCGCCAACAGCTGTGCGGGGTAACTCAGTTATCCCACCGATAAAAATTGAAGTTTCCAGAAACAATTTAAATGTTAAAAAAATCATTCGTCACCTAAATAACGACAAAGTGGGTTAGCACAAAGACAAAAAATATCTTAAGGGCAAAATTTAAAAAAAAATATCATTTCTGCCGACTTTTCGTGGAAAAAGTATTTCATCGAAACGTTGGCAAAAATGTTGTGCCTAACTCGGTGGGAAGGACGAGAGACATTCACAACCACTATTCGCCAAAAAAATCAAATCCTTCTTATTAAGAGGCTGTTTATGTATATTTATTTATAATCTATTTGTTTAGTTTTCATTATTTATTTTAAATTATTAATTATCTAATTTTAGCCTCTGATACTTCGCAAAACCAAAAGTGGTTAAAGATATCCTATTATTCATTTTAAGTGTTTTTTTTTCTCTTATGATGACTTATTGTCTTTTTTCCCTAGTCCAAATTTTTAAAGCATTTCATGCATTTACAGGCACTGGTGGTGGCTGTCTGTGTACTACTACGCGTCTAAGCTTAATGGGAGTTAATGAATCAAATTTGATTGGTTTTTCTTGTACATTGTCGATCCTAAGGGTATTTTTTCAGTGCGTTAGCAGAGAAGAATGAGTCAAGTTGATGGATCGGTTATAGCATCATAGGCCGTATGTTGAGTTGAATTATGATACATTCAGATGCTGGTTTTGAATGTTTCTCGGGCTTCCCACCAGGTAATGCACTCCATTTCTGCCGAATTTTAATACCGAATACTTTTTCATCGAAAAGTCGGCAAAAATGGAGTGCCCAACCCGGTGGAAAGCCCGAGAGGCATTCTAAGCCACCATATACCGGGAAAAACACATCCTTCATAACGATTCCTTTCCATCGTGTCATCGTCATTGCCTCGAGCAATGGATGACTCAACGAATAATTTACTTAATAAAGACCCACCCGAATGTGGTAATTTTTTTGTGTGAATATCAAATAACAGCTCCCATATCCCTAATCATAGGATTCTATTAGCGCGAGTGACTCCCACGGGTAGGCGGGGCATTAATTCCGGCAGTGCCCGCTGTTTCGAGAGTCAGACGGCGGCGCCAGTGTCGCGCCGCTAATCGACTGCTCCAAAAATATTGCCGCGGCCACCACCTGTCCCATCGGCGGAAGAAATTTGGGCAAGAGGCCCAGCGAGACATAAGACTGTGATGTGACGGCTTCACTCTCTGCTTCTTATTTCCTATGCATCATCAGAAGATAAAACCACACTCCAAATTTATGCTTGCATTTATTCTTTAACTTCGTAGAAATGTCGATATGAACACCTTCTACCATGAATTTTAACGGGTCGATGTTAAAACCCTAAGGAAATATTTCCTCGGATTCTACTTGTACTGGTTAATTTTTAAAAAATCCCCTGACTGTATTATACTTAAGTACGTACTTTTTTCCGTGAAACCTTCCGCAATGGATGTGTGCACTCGATGTTATCTTGGGTATTTTTATTTTCCTAGTGACCGCACAACGAAGTTCCAAAATTCTTTCTTAGTCACTAAGTGTCATCTCTGGAACGCCCTGCCCAAAATCATAATTAATTGTTCTTTTGTTGCTAGTTTCAAGGTGAAATATTATAATATATTACTTTCTGATCACTAAATGCTGTTATTATTTCGCTTGTTGAAGTTCTATTCCTTGTAGTCCTTTTTCCTTTTCATTGTTGACGACTGTTGACATCGATGACGTAACAATCAAGTTAGGCCAATCATTGCTTTCCAATCGGATTCAAAATAGATAGAAATATTTTATTTTCATATTTAATGGTAGTATTTTAGTGCAGTTCTTCTAGTTTTAACTTAAAAAAAGCATGCGGATGAATATTGTTAAATGATTTCCTAAATAAATTGCATTTAGCCTTTTTGAATTGTAAGTATTGCATTAATTCATAATTAATTATTTCACGGTGTGAGTTTTAAATTGTTGAATTTTCTATTTTTGTTGCTCAAAAAATATATACATATTTTAAGGGGTGTAGTCCCAAGATGTTTGATAAATTTTATTCATTCATCAGGGTATTACGGAGATACTCAGGATTCCATTATACTGTTTGTTCATTGTGCTGCCATCCGTCACGTAGACAAGTGTACACGATGCATTTACCCACTCGGGTACAAGCGTAAACACATTCACCATCAAGATTACAGTGTTGCGATACCGAAATTGCGAAAATGCACGAATTCATTTGTGATGGAAAAATCTATTTCGATTAAAATCGAGTTTCAATGGTGAAAGATCGAGGAACTTGAAATCGATTCATGATCTACGACTTTCGGTCCAAATTCGATTTTTCCGCTCTCGCTCTTGACCATTTTTGTTCGATCTCAGCAGCATCCTTTGATTACGTCATCCGCCCTACTATGTGAAAATCTTTTCTCTAAGGCCAGTGAAATTGTAGAGGCATCCCCTCGATCTATTGATCAGGAAAGAAATCTCAATGACTTGATCTTTCCAAAACATTTCCACGGAGCCGAGTGGTTCAAAGCGGTGTACCCAAAACGTTTATGTGCGTGCTTTTAAAACGTTTTCCGAAACTTTCAATCCTGTATCCTGCGAGTTGATTTTCTGAGATTATTATTTACTACAAATGAAATGTGTTTATAAAGTGTTTTTTTTTGTGAAAAATAAACATATTTTGTTCGAACTCAATTTTTTTTTCAAAAAAGGAAGCGTCGGTTTTTTTCAATTAATCGATCATATGTTTCGATTAATCGAAAAAATTCAAGCTTTTTCACCTCGATTAAAAATGATTACTCCAAAAAACTATTTTAACGACATTTTTCCACCATTAAATACAGACCACTCAGGCTAACATTGAACTGTTACCATCCGTTTCTTAAGTCGGGTTTTTATACGATGCATTTACCTTCTCTGATAAACGTATTCAAAAACTCATCAAAAGTTCACTGCGCAAGCACCCAAAATTCCGAAAATGCACAAATTACTGGAAGATACACTGTTTTAATAAATTCGTGAGGGTAAACAACGAATCCTTTATTGCTTTGTTATAACAGAGGCATCGCAAGCATGTATGTGTCATGAAATGATGTATGTATTACACACATTTCAGAAATTTAAGCTGTAAATCATTCTGTGTTTAGCTTGGATACCCATTGTTGAAACAACGCTCTCAGAGGGGCGATGATATTTTTGCCGCTATGGAAAACGTATGGCGCTTATCATTCTCTGTTTATATTCAATCGCGTCGCATTTTTTTTATTGCGTGCATGTGTTTGTGGCCAAAGGAAGGAGAGGCTTTCTTTTTTCGACGTTCTTGATACCCACATCCGCTGTTCTACTTCGAGGAAAAAAAAATTACATCCCAAGGATGGAGAGATAACGTTCATACGTCATCGGACAACGGACTTCCTTTCTGGCTGTAAAGGTACGCTTTGTAACGTCCGAATATAGTCGTGTATTTATAGAGGAAAAGTGATGCATTTCCGTATGTGTTCGACCTTCACAAGGGATAGACAATTTGAGTTGACCACAAAGAAAAGTCATTGAATTTACAGGTTGTCCTTTTTCTCGCAGAGGAGGGAATTCTTTCGAGTTCTGCGCGTTTTCTGCGGTTCTTCATATGCTAAGGGTTACTCTACGTTGAATAATTATGATTAGTTAAGTCACAGCTAATATCAGATAGTGCTTAGAAAAAGTAATAATAAGTAATGGTACTTGTAAGTCGTATGCGTAATGAGGAAAGAGTAGGGTGAAGAAAAACCCGGCGTCACGACGGCATAAGACGAATGACGCCAAGAGGTAACGGTTAAACGTCCCGTCTGACGGACAAAATGCAGTACCTGAAATTTCCTCAACAAAGCACTCCAGCAGGGATAAGGCATTCAGTGAAGGCTTCTCTGCCACCACCGGCATTTGAACCCGGGCCCACATGGTAGGAAACCAACTCACAAGTCACCACCACGCAAAACCCATCCCGATGAAAAAAAACTTATTGTTAGCAACAGTTTCCGAGTCATGATTCACACGTTCCTTTTCCTTTTCATTGTTGACGACTGTTGATATCGATGACGTAACAATCAAGTTAGGCCAATAATTGCTTTCCGATCGGATTCAAAGTAGATAGCAATGTTGTTCCTTTCCTGTTTCCTTTCTATTCTCATATCCTGGTTCTGCGTGAAACGCGTCTCAAGATAGGAAATGGGAACTTGAGAATGATAACTAATAATTTGAGCTATCAGCCGCTAAAAATATCGGCTATAAACTCACTGAGACGCGAATTGATGAAGGTATTTTCATAGTTTTTTTCGAAATGGTTGTGTGTCTTACCATAGTAAAGGACCTGTTGTTTAGTAGAGATAAACAGTGTGCTTGTAAATTACTGGCATTGTTACAGTTCAACGACTCGATAAATCGACTAGGGTAGAGGTAACTTCGACTAGGTGACTGACTTCTTCTTGTGTAGTCAAAAGAGTTTACACGATACATAGACCGCAAGACGCTATTATTCTTAAACTCTCTGTTAAAACATTTGAGATTACTAAATCATGCCTTTCTCACTGAAGTAATGGTTTTCTAGCTATAATAGTAGCATACATGCAGAGTTTTTGTATTTTGTAAGAAATAGCTAATTATCCTTCAGTGCCTAGTTTTAAGAAATACTTTCAGAGTTCAACTATTTTGGATTGATCGGCGACATTAACTTGTTGTATTAACTATAAAATGAGCTCATCTTACCTATTCGCCAATCGTTAATTTTTACGATGATGTTCTCAAGCCTGTGAATAAAAAATACTTATATTAACAGCAGTCGCTACCTGTGAATAAAGGTTCTATTACTCTGCAGCTTTCCATTACTGTTGTTTACCTTCCAACGCCAGGAATCACTCGATATTGAACATATCCGACTGGATCCTCGGAATTGAACAGGGTCGAGTATCTCGTCACGCGTGGCCTGTATGGAGGATATCCCTCACCATCAATAGCATACATGCTGGTGCGCTTGTTCTCTTAATTGCTACCGTGCTAGTCTGATGCTTTCTCCTAGATCGACCTAGTTTCCACCAACCAATCACGTTTTTTTCTTTTTAAAGCGTTTTTTTATGGTTTCCCATCAACACCTTTATTATTTAATGCTATAGTTGTAATTTTTAACGGTTAAATTGACTCGAATTACGTGAAATTCAAAGACATTTCAGTAGCTTGAATATCTGAATTACTTTAGGCGCCTGTTCTACATCTACATAATACCCCGCAAACCGCCTAAAAAGCGTGTGGCAGGGGGTGTTAGGACACCAGTAATATACTCATAAAAAATGAAGTGCTCTAACGAAGTTGGAACAAGCGTTTATTAAAGTCCTTTACGGTTCGGGGGAAAAACGAATTCCCGTATCTATCCGTTCGGCAAAACATCTCTCTTCATTTATCGCTTCCATCGGACCTGAAAGTATAGTGTGGCTCTAATATTATGTTCTCTGTGTCGCTCTGAAAGATATCCATTCTCAATTATTCAAGCAATCTAGGCCTAGCGCGCAATCTCCGAGTCGCAAGCAGTATGATACTGCGGGAATTAATTCTTCTCGGGTTTCCAACCGGGTTTGGGTCTATATGGTGTAAGCTGACGTTTCTTTAGGAGACTTTCCAACATCTTCAGGGCTGATAATGCCAATTTAAGTATTGTTCTGGTATGTATGAACATTCCCTTTCACCTAGGTGGTCCCTGATTGGTTCCTATTGTTGTTGTCTTACCCGCCTTTTTTATGGTCAGGCTCCAAGTACTGCTTAAGGCCAAGGTCGGTAAAAGCCTTTTACCGACCTTGCTTAAGGCCGTATCACACTAGCGACTGCGACCGCGATTTCGGCTGCGGCTGCAACTGCACCCCATCACACATTGCGGCCGACACCACGGTCGCGCATGCGCACGTATGAACATTTCTGCTTGTGGCTTGTTTGTTTACGAAAGCCCAAAGAATGGATAGAGAGCAGCAATTGTTGAAATTGTTCCTAAAATATGTTAAAACGTACTTCATTATTAGTCACCTGTGAACTCGGGTCCAATATCTAATATGCCGGACTTCCATCTTCACTTTAGCCTTCCTTCACTTCAGCCGGTCGGCTATTCTTCTGAGTCGCAGTCGCAGCGTCGACGTCCTCGCTCTGATTGGTCGACGGGCCAGTCGCAGCCCCAGTCGCGGTCGCAGTCGCTAGTGTGATTGGGCCTTTAGATGGAGTCCTTGATCTCTAATCATTGATTGAGATGAAGCCTCTCAATAAATGAGTCGAGAAGAATTTATTGAAATAATCTCACATACTCCTTTGTTATTCTATTCCAATAACCTCTGGTCCTTCATAGCTGAGTGGTTTCTCTCCAAAGGGTGTTATTATTTTCTAGGCTCCATGTAAGTCTAATGTAGCTGATAGAAAGCATTTCATTCATAATATATTAATTGACTTAACTCCTTCAATTAAACTCAAATTATTCGCATTTGATATCATTCGGGTAGCTACCAGGGCAGATGATGCTTATAATTAATAATACCTAATAATAAAAATAATTATTCCACCTATTCATAAATTACAAAGTAGATGTATACATAAATACAATAAATAAAACAGTAAAGTAAACCCCGTAGGTTAAGCTGAATTGGGGATAACATTATATATTAAAGCAGCGGCTGGTGCAGATTTACGAACATTAATAAAAATTAGAATAGAACAAAAACAAATTTGGTATTCATATATATATTGTGTGGTGTACAAGAGTTGAATAAAGAAAAGAAATTTAAAGAATTATAAATTACGTTAATGCAAAAAAAATCAGGTATTTGAAGGATAGAAAAAAAATTATAGAAATCTGTGAGAATAATAATTTTGGAGTCTTCGTAGCATTAGCTCTCAATAACTCTTGATAAGTGTATCATCTGCCTTAGAAGAGGTTCGTAAGATCTAAATTAGCTGTCTACTCGCCTTCAATGTGGCCGCTTCTCGTTAGATTCATCACCTCCACCCGCCCGCGGCCAAACCGATCCCCAGCTTGTTGCTCCGTGGACTCCTGAATTTCATAACGGGCGGAGTGGAATGTTATGTTTCTTGTTCACGCCAGATGTCATTCCACGCCGTAAATTTCAATCATAATGGATCATCACTCCCTAACTGTAAGACAGCTCAGGCCATGGACTCGAACTCTGTCCTGACTACCATCATCATCATCATCACTGGTCAACAATCCTAGGATTGGTTTGACGCAGCTCTCCACTCAGTTCTCCTATCAGCTAATCTTTTCACACCTACGTATTTCTTCTCTTTAACATCTCTCTTTACTTGTTCCATATATTTTGCTCGAGGTCTTCCTTTTCCATTCTTGCCTTCCACCTGTCCTTCGACGATTGTCTTCATCAGGCCATCATGTCCTGGCTACCTTTGGAGGTATTTGGAGGAGGCGACCGGCAGCTGAGGTCATTTGCTCCATGAGGGAAGGGTATGGAAGGAAGGGTGGAGAGAAACCCGGCGTTGGCATTAGCCTGCTCTTAACGAAAGGCGCCAAGGGGACGACGGCTTAGCGTCCCACCCGACGGACGGAATGCTGCACTTTAAGTGCCCTTCACAAATCATTCAATCAACAAGGATCAAATCCTCAAGGATCGGGCAGCCCCTGAAAATTTTCTGCCACCGACGAGATAGGAACCCGGACTATCTGGGTGGGAAGCCTTCACTCTAGCCACCATACCTTTCACCAAACCAATAAAATAACATATCTACGGAAATTACCACGAGGTTGGAAAACCGAAAAATCTTCCTGCAATATTGTACTTTGCTATGATGATACTATTTCTTCTTTGCCCCTTTAACTTCGATTTTCTGCTAATAATTTTTAAATTTATATTTAACATATTTTTATGTATTTCTCTTCATATGACATGCATTGCAGTTTTTATGTCTATTTAAAAAAATAATTATCGCGTTTTTGATTCAAATATCAATATTTCCTTTCATCTTTAACTACCTCATGCATAAGCTGAATTTTCTACTGCTAGTTCTATGATTTTGGTTGGGCTTCTTCTCAAGTTGGGTGTCTATTGTTTAATGAGTGTTTTTTCTATAATTAATTGATTGGCTTTTACTTTCAACTGCATATGTATGTCTATTAGATTTTTTTAAAGTTTCTATTACAGTTGTCCCATCGTTCCTATAGACTTAAGTTGCCATTGCACACACTATGAATATTTTCCCGGCGTTTTCCCCGAAGTTCTCGTATTTGCTTGGTCACGTTTTCCATGAGGGGTTCTCATCTTCCTTGTATTCTGTGTGCTCCCATCATGCCCTCTTTGCTCAGGGCCCTCTTGAGCGATTCCCGGTAGAGATGAGAAGGATGTGAGGCGATTGCGTGGGCTTATATCGTTGAGGGAGTGGGGGGGTATGCAGTACCTTTCCCGGTAGATTATTGGCTCTCCGTCGATGGGTTGGCCCCAGAGACGCTTTTGGGGGGGTTGCTCTTTGCACCCGAAGCCGATCAATCAGGGCAGGGATATATGTCTCCTCGATGTGCGTCCGCGATATGGTCTTTCCGTATCAGGCACGTGGCCAGGATGAGGGGGGGGGGGGGGTTAGCGATGGAAATTTATCTGTCGAGGTCGATATTTCGAGCAATCAATTTTTAAGTCGAAACTAAAAGTTTGACGTATCTACAAAAAAATCGAAATTTGAACTAAATGATAGATTAATCGAAATGAAAATCTCGAAAATTCGACAAAAATGGAAATTTAAACAAAAATATCGAGTATTCGAAATGAAAAACTAGAATTTTCGACATTTTGAACGAAAAGATCGATCAATGGAAATGAAAAACTGGACCTCAAAACAAAAATAGAAATCTGAACCAAAAGATCGATTAATCGAAATTAGAAATTCGACTTTTCGACAAAAATCGAGAGTAGAACCGAAAGATCGATCGAAAGATCATCGAAAAAATCGACTTTTATTTTGAAAAAAAAAAAAACTTTTCATAAGCATGAATATTATTCATTCGTAAAACACTCAAATATGCATTTGAGATGCAGGGAAAAAATCTGCATGGACTACATGCTTGAATGATGAGAAGCAGAAATTTGCAAATCAAGCATATTGAAGTTTTGAGTCACTGCTTGGAACAATTCGGCTTTAATGACATTTTCGAGAAAGATCGACTGATTTAGATAAATTCTTGATGATCGATGGTATGCCTTATCAATTTAACCGGTATTAGAGAATTCTATCACTTAGTGAGATGGATGAATTTGTCATAGGCCGGTAGTGACGCTGCTGAGATCAAACGAAATGGTTAAGATCGAAGTAGAAAAATCGAGTTTGTATCGAAACTCGAAGATCATGGCTCAATCTGATTTTCTCGGTCATTAACCACTAATACTTAATTTTAGTTTTTAATCCTAAACTTTTTTTTCCCTTTCGAGGGTATTTTCAGGTCCGCTCGGAAACTTTTCACTTGTGGCTACTGCCTGCCATAAATTCCATTAGGATACAACTATCCGCGGGTCTCTCATCTTCTATCTTTCCCTAAATAACATGGAGAGCTTTCCACCATGTGAAGGATATGGTTACAGCGAGAAATTTGAGCATAAAAGTAAGGAAACAATTTTCATCAAAATTTACATTTTGAGTACCTATACTTTCTACGGGAGTAAGGCATGGACAATGACAACAGCGGAGAAATCAAGAGTAGAGGCCTTCGAAATGTGGTGTAAGAGAAGAATTACGAGAGGTCCTAAGAGTCCTAAGTGGTGAGGAAGTCCTAAGAAGAGTAGGAGATAAGAGAAGCAAAATGTAAATCATATTTTTTTTCCTTTTCTTGACCTTGTTTAATATATGATATAATATTTCTTGGAGTTTAGGTCATTTTTAAAATAAGTTTCAGCCAACGTTTCGATTTATTTTTAAATCATCATCAGGGCTATGTAAGAAAAAGTATGAACAATATAAAATGCAAAGATTAAAACGATACACAAAATTTATACATAAAAAAGGTACAATCGGGTTTTTTATACAATAATATACCTTTTCAGCCATATCTTGAGATATGACGGTTTGATGAAGACAATTGTTTAGGGAAAAGTAGATGGCATGTACGGAAGAATAAGACCTCTGAAACAATACATGGAACAGGTAAAGAAGGATGTGAAAGAGAAAAAATACGTAGGTGTGAAAAGAATACCCGTCAGGAGAATCGAATGGAAAGCTAGATTGAGGCAAGCTTAAAATTTATTACCAATGCTGTTGACTAATACTATCTTTCTTGGGATAAAACGAACACCATGTCAGTTTTATGTGGAAACAACATGATAAGCATCTTCCGAATGCTTTGACAACTAGGAGGCTAAGCGATAATCCAATGTTTTTAAACTCAATTTTAAAAATTATGAAACGAAAAGCCTGTTTTTGTGTCCGTCGTACGATGAAGCACAATTATAACAAATTTAATATAGTTATAAAATATTATACTGCTCAAAGTTCGAAATTTTCATGAAAATCGCGTGGGTTTCGTTTCTCGATGCAGTCTCATGAAAAATGTCTAATTTTTGAATTCAAACATTCGACATTTCAATGTATCATAATTTATATATTTTAAAATAAATACCATCTCCATCAAATCACAAAATATATTTTAAGCGTTAATACAACTCACCATGGCAGAGAGAAAGGTATGGAATGGTATTTGGAGGAGGCGACCGACAGCCGAGGTCATTTGCGCCATTTGGGTTAAGAATATGAAAGGAAGGGTGGAGAGGAACCCGGCGTCGGCTCTTAACGAAAGTCGCCAAGGGGACCATGGCTTAACGTCCCATCTGAAGGACGGAGTTCTGCACTTGAAACGTCCTCCACACTTCATTTAAGAAGGGATCGGGTAGTCTACGAAAATTCTCCGCCGGGATTCGAACCCAAGCCCACGGGGTGGGAAGCCAACACCCTAGCCACCACACCAACCCGATCTCCGCAGAGATAGGGGTCTATGACATCTATGACGTCATAGACCCCTCTCTGGGACGCGTCTATGACGTGGGGATAATAAGTTGAAATTTATTTGAATAGTAATAAAAATGTGGATGGATAAAAACGATGCTGTCAAAAGAGGGAACGGGGATCGGCAGAGAATTGGGAGTTTTTATCTTTTATTGGGAAGTGGGTGGAGATCTTTCGGAACCAGATCTCTTGAAAGTTTCCGATATTTCTCCTGCGGTCTCTTGAAAACGACTCGAGATGAATAAGCTTCCGGCGAGGAGTCGTATAATGCTCTTTTAAGATCTAATTACGCAACTATGAGGGCTTTCCTCATCTTTCCCCATTAAAAATAAGTCGGACAGGTACTCGTGCACAAGTATCGTAAAGACTTGTGGCGGCGCATTACGAAACTCCCGCCACTATTTCGAGCGCCGGCCGGTCGCCAGATGTTGTCGCTGCCTAACTGACGCCGCCAGGTGGCACGCGCGGCGACCCACGCCACTACAGGGCAGCGCCATGACAGTATTGACCGAGCAACCGACCCTGACGGACGCCTACGCCATTGTGTCTGACGACGACGTTATTATAACTCTGTAGTAGTGAATAAACGCTGTTATCGTTATCAAATCTTGACTTTTTGTGAAATAACGCAACCCTCCTCAAGTGGTGACCAACCGAAGTGATCGTTTTTCTCGGAGTGAATAATTCGTCCGTCCAGTGCAAGTTTTCCCCACGAGGTCAAGATGGCGACTCCACCTTCAGACGCCGAATCCGCTCTCCAGGTAAATCGAGTGTCCATGAAACTCCCTCCCTTTTGGCCCGATAGACCTGCGTTGTGGTTCGCGCAGTTAGAAATTCAGTTTACCCTCGCGGGAATCACAAGTGATAAAACAATGTTTATGTACGCCGTGGCTCAACTAGACAATAAGTACGCCATAGAAGTAGAGGATGTAATAACTAGTCCGCCCGAAACCGGCCGTTATGCGAAATTAAAGGACGAAATCCTTCATCGCCTTTCCGCATCTCGAGAGACGCGGCTGCGGCAGTTGGTGGAACACGAGGAGTTGGGGGACCGGAAGCCATCGCAGCTTCTGCGCCACCTGCGGACGCTTGCCGGAGAATCTGTCCCGGACGAATTCATCCGATCATTGTGGATGAGCAGGTTACCCCCCAGCACCCAGACCATCCTGGCGACCCAAGATTCGGTGGAATTGAGCAGCGTCGCCAACCTGGCCGACAAAATTCACGAGGTGGGTCCCCGGCCACACGTGGCCAGCGCCTCGATGACGCCGGAAGTGGAAGCGCTCACGAGGAGGATGGAAGAGCTCGCCAGGCAAGTGTCTTCCCTATCTCAGGCGTTAGGGTCAGCGAATACTTCCACGCGTCGCCCCCGTTCCCGCTCCAGGGGACGCCATCAGAGGAACCGCAGTCAATCGGTGCCGCGGAACCCAACGTGGTGCTGGTACCACAACACGTTTGGCGCCAGAGCGAGTAAGCGCCGGGAGCCGTGCACCTACGCGGCGGAAAACGCGGAGGGCAGTCGCTGATGGCGGCAAGTGATGGTTGCCCTCGTCCCTGCCGCCTTTTTGTAACGGACGCCGCTACTAAAACCCAATTTCTTGTGGACACGGGGTCGGATTTGTGCGTCTACCCGCGCGCACGCGTCCAAGGTAAGCCACTAGCGACATCTTATGAACTTTTTGCAGCTAATGGGACAATTATTAAAACTTACGGTTGGATTGTGTTGTGCCTGAACTTGGGCCTACGACGTGACTTTAAGTGGCGTTTTATTATTGCTGATGTGGACAAGCCCATTATTGGCGCCGACTTTTTGTCTTTTTACGGACTCCTAGTCGACATCCGCCACCGCAGGCTGCTCGACGGACTAACGTCCCTCTCAGTAAACGGCAGGGCAGTGCCACATTGTGTAAATAGTGTTAGTGATTCTTTTAAATTTAATAGTGACGATTGTATATACTTAAAAGTGTTGCGTGAGTTTCCGGAAATATCCCGTCCCACGGGGGCACCCAAAGGACGCAAGCACCCGGTGGAGCACCACATCCGCACCACGCCCGGCCCTTCCGTGTCGTGCAAGCCGCGCCGATTGGCACCCGCGATGCTCCGCGTCGCTAAAAAGGAGTTCGACGGAATGCTGCAGATGGGCGTCGCACGGCGCTCGGAAAGCTCGTGGTCGTCACCTCTGCATATGGTGCCAAAAGCGGGGGATGAGTGGAGACCGTGTGGTGACTACCGGGCGCTGAACGCGAGGACCATCCCGGATAGATATCCTGTGCCCCACGTAGAAGACTTTGCCATGTCCCTCGCCGGAAAGTGCGTGTTTTCTACCATCGATTTAGTGCGGGCGTACAATCAAATCCCGGTGAACGAGGAGGACATTAAAAAGACTGCTATTACTACGCCCTTCGGTCTTTTTGAGTTTCCGGTGATGACGTTTGGTCTTCGGAACGCAGCGCAAACGTTCCAACGTTTTATGGACGAGGTATTACGTGGCCTTGATTTTGCTTATGTATATATCGATGATATATTAATCGCTTCTTCTTCTGAAGAAGAGCACCTACGGCACTTGCGCCAAGTTTTCTCGAGAATGGACGAGTATGGTGTAGTGATGAATCCATCTAAGTGTGTGTTTGGTGCGAAGGAAGTGCGTTTCCTTGGCTATTTGGTGTCTGGCGATGGCACGAGACCTCTCCCCGAAAAAGTGGACGCGATTAGAAATTTTTCTAAGCCCGATACAGTGCAAGAACTGCGACAATTTCTTGGCATGATAAACTTTTATCGACGCTTCATGCCACATGTTGCTGATACGCAGGCGCCGCTTAATGGGGTGTTGAAGGGTAGAAAGAAAGGCCAAGTGAAAATAGCGTGGATGCCATCCCTCGAAAGTGCTTTTGTGCAATGTAAGGACGCTCTCGCGAGCGCGACACTTCTCGCCCACCCCGACCACAACGCCCCCCTTGCCCTTATGACCGATGCATCAGCAGATGCTATCGGTGCGGTACTTCAGCAGCACACAAAGGACGGTTGGAAACCGCTAAATTTTTATTCGCGAAAGTTAAGTGCCACGGAAGTGAAATACAGTGCGTATGATAGGGAGCTGTTGGCTATTTTTTGTGCTATTCGGCGTTTTCGCCACATGGTTGAAGGTCGTGATTTCTGTGTTTTAACTGATCACAAGCCAATCACTTTTGCCCTAAGACAAAACCCGGAAAAGTGTACGCCCAGGCAATTTCGTTGGCTAGACTTTATTTCCCAATTCACCTGTGACATTCGTCATGTGTCCGGCTGTGACAATGTTGTTGCCGACGCCCTTTCGCGTTGCGTCGAGATCTCGCAGCCGATCAGTCATGAGCTGTTGGCCGAGACGCAGGAGACTGACCCGGAGCTCCAACAGCTTCTCAACTCAAACTCGTCCCTTCGCCTGGAGAAAGTGCCGATTCCGGGATTGCAAGTGAGTGTGTATTGCGACACTTCCACAAACACCGCGCGCCCCTTTGTGCCAACGTCATTACGAAAGCGCGTGTTCCGCTCCCTTCATGACCTTGCCCATCCCGGTGTTAAATCCTCATCGAGACTAGTGGCCTCCCGTTACGTGTGGCCCTCTGTAAAAAAAGACTGTCGCCAATGGGCAAGAGAATGTCTACAGTGCCAACGTTGCAAGGTGACTCGGCACGTATCTTCGCCCGTAGGTACATTTCCCTTGCCCGCGTCCCGATTCGAACATATTCATATTGACATTATTGGTCCCTTGCCAATTTCCCAAGGTTTCCGGTACTGCCTGACAGCCGTCGACAGGTACACACGCTGGCTGGAGGCAATGCCGATAGCCGACATGTCTGCGGAAACCGTGGCGCGAGCCTTCGTCTCCGGGTGGATTGCCCGCTTCGGCACGCCCTTACGTGTCACGACGGACCAGGGGAGGCAATTCGAGAGCCGGCTTTTCCACCAACTCTCCCAGCTGGTGGGATGCTCTCATCTGCGCACGGTGGCGTACAACCCAGCCGCGAACGGGATGGTGGAGAGAGCTCACCGCCAGCTGAAGGCGGCCATCCGTTGCCACTCTACCGAAGGTTGGGTTGACGTCCTGCCCGCCATCCTCCTGGGACTCCGAGCGGCCTGGAGAGAGGACCTTGGATCGACATCGGCAGAGCTGGTGTACGGCGCCCATCTGCGCCTGCCAGGAGACTTCCTCGCCCCGACGACATCCCCAAGGGTGGAGGACCCCACCGACTTCGTGGTGCAGCTGAGGACGCACTTCCAGAAGCTGAGCCCACGACCGGGTTCCCGCCACGCTGAAAGGCGGACCTTTATTTTCAGGGATCTGTCCACTTGTCCGCAGGTTTTCATCCGCAACGATGCCGTACGCAGACCTCTGCAGCCGCCATACGAGGGGCCATACAAAGTCCTCCAGAGAGGAGACAAACATTTCGTCCTCCGCTGCGGCAGCCGCGACGTCCGCGTGGCGATCGACCGTCTTAAACCGGCCTACGTGGTCGCCTCCGACGCGCCGGACGAGGGCCCAGCAGATCCATCGACCGAGGTAACGCCCTCAGCGGATCCGCAGCCCGAGGAAACGCCCCCCGCAGCAGCCCTACCGGACGAGTTGGTTATCCAGCCTCAACCCCCGCCGCCGAGAGACGTGGAGCGGCAAACGCGGGCTGGGCGCCGCGTGCATTTCCCGCATCATTTGCGGGATTTTGAAGTTTAGCTGCATGAATGTAACAAGTTTCTAATTCCCCCCTTTTTTCATTTTTCCATGCTCCTAGGTAGCGTGGTTCTGCCGAGGGGGTGATGTGGCGGCGCATTACGAAACTCCCGCCACTATTTCGAGCGCCGGCCGGTCGCCAGATGTTGTCGCTGCCTAACTGACGCCGCCAGGTGGCACGCGCGGCGACCCACGCCACTACAGGGCAGCGCCATGACAGTATTGACCGAGCAACCGACCCTGACGGACGCCTACGCCATTGTGTCTGACGACGACGTTATTATAACTCTGTAGTAGTGAATAAACGCTGTTATCGTTATCAAATCTTGACTTTTTGTGAAATAACGCAACCCCCCTCAGACTAATATGACACTCATAACATCCCATGCTTGCGTCACATTATTGAAGCATCGGCATATTTATTGAACATTCTTCCTACCCCGAAATCCCCTCGTGAAAATCCGCTGTAGATATAAATTGGTATGGTTAAAAAAATTGAAACTGCGGTAATGGCAAAAATTGGCGATGAAATGGGGGAAAATTATCTCTTAATAGTATCTCATTTAAAAATGCTGCCTAGTGCCCTTTCCTCTTGGCAGAAAATGGGAAGATATTTTTCTTGATTTATAGGGAAGTGTATATGAGTCTTTAGAAACTAATTCTCTTTACAGTTTATCACATTTAAGTTGCAGAAATCATTTCTTCGATTTACGTTTTTCAGTATACTGAACTCAGATCACCAACTCTAGAAAAATGTATGCCATGAGTAAGCCAAATGTAAGAACTGGTAATGGTGTGTTACTTCTTCAATTTGGCGTCATGAGGATTACTTTAGACTGCCGTTTAAATATCTGACTTCATTATTTCCTGGTGTTCATATCATGCTTACATTGTTCTGACATTTTTTCACTATCTCGAAATTTTTTTCTGATTCCAACGTTCTTCAGAAGGTATTGAGAAACACCGTAGCCATTGAAGTGTAGAGTAAAAAGATGTTGCTTCCGAAGTGACGATTAGTTATTTACTCCAATCAATGCTATTAACATGTTAGGCAGGCCACTAATCTTATAATTTCATTATCAGTGCCTCTGCATTTGAATGGTTAATTGAATAGTTGTAAAATTCGTCGTGAAAAAGGTTTGATACATTAAGATTTTAATACGTAGATTTTACGTTGTATCTGCGGAAAATGATCTTGAAGCTGCGCATTATGGAATACGCCAAAGAGTGAAAAATTCGTAAAAATTAAATTTTTAGTCGCGTAATATTGATTCTGCGTCACAAAATATTTGTCAATCATTTTCCATTAGCTTACAACGCGATAGCGAGAAGAGCAAATATAAGCAATATTTCTATTGCTCCTAAACAATGTATTTTTTTATTATTGTCAAATTTAGAATCCGAAGTTTCTTAAGATCAAGGAGCCGTGGGGTAACATCCTCCAAGTGGTATTTCCGCCGTTGGTTAAATAGCTTTGCCCAGATTTTTCCCGGGTGAACCCTCATACTAGGTCGAGTGTCGGGTCAACGACTCTCCCGGGCAAACCTTCAAATGTAACATAGGCGACTGCCATAAGAATTGAGGTGACTCTAGCGAGATTTTTTTCTCGAAGGAAGGATTGACCAACCCTCTTGTGCATGGTGAAATACAACGTGAGCCAATTTCAAAACGTAGTTTACATCATTATCTCCATTTAAGAGTTACATTGTCAACAGATTTCAATTAAATGAGTTTTAAAATGATGAATTAGTTAAAACGCATATTCCTGACAAGTTCTATAGTATATTTCTCAAAAGTTTAAATGCTATTCAGCAATATGTCCCCTTGAAACTACAAGAACGAATTGGCAAAATTCAGTCCACACCCAAAAAAAGGGTGAGAAAGTAAGAGTTTAGGATGAGAAAGTGAAAGAAAGATGCTATTTCTTACTCGTCCGACCATACCTTGAATATGCAGCGAGCATATGGGATTCAGTGCAGAAAGACTTAATCCGTGAACTGAATAAAATACAAAGGAGAGGTACGCGGTTAGTCAAAAACTTCTACGGGCGTACAGATAGTGCTGCCCAGTTGTTAAGCAAATTAGGCTGGGAGCCGCTGGAGGCTCGGAGGCCGCACCCTAGGCTTAGATTTCTTGAACAATTGAGAATAGATATCCTTAATCGCGTCAAGGAGAACATAATATTAGAGCCCCACTATATTTCCAGGTCCGACAGAAGCGATATATTAACCCGTTAACGTCTTGGGTTCCATATGGACCAGCTGGTAGTGCAATACTAAACGAACTTTTTTGTTATTTATTGTAATTTGTTCGGGATTTTGAGAGTTTTAAACTAATAAGCATATTTATAATTACGTTTTCAAAAAAATTTGCTTTTTTGAGCAAGATTTGACATTTTTGAGTAATTTTGATAATTTATTGTACAAAATAGAATTTTTTAAACGTTTCTGGGATTAAAATGTGAAATTACTAACGCCTATTTAATTTCGATTTTTGACCCCTTAAGGACCTAGCGGTACCAAATTGTACCAGACTGTATCTTCAAGACTATTAGTGCTAAAAGTATTAAGTTTGCATCTACTCAATCAGATTTTAAAATTGAAAATTACGAAAAAGTTGGGATGAAATTTTTAATTCAGGCATTACCGGGTTAAGAGAGATGTTTTGCCGAACGGATAGATATGGGAATTCGTTTTTCCCCCGAATCATAAAGGACTAAATGCTAATCGTAATTTCGCATTTCCTTTTTGTATGTAAACGGCTGGTGTCCTAGTACTCCCTGCCACACGCCTTTTAGGAGGCTTGCGGTATGTACATGTAGAAAAAACTGTTATTGTAAACCGATTTCAATATTTTAAAATGACAAGTCAATTAAAATACGTCGTCTATTCAAGTAAAATTTTATCCTCTATTTAACACAGTAGCAGTATTCTTCCCTCCCCTTATTTTTTAATCAAAATTGGGCTGTTTTAAGGCTTAATAATGAATTTTATTCCTCACCAGGCACTATTTGCAACATTTAGTATCATAAAATCTGCACTTGATTATCTTGACATTTTAAGGAATGCTATCATGCCTGTTACTCATGTAAAATGACGTAAAAATTAAGTGTTGCAGTGATGAAATTATGCGAAAATGCCGATATGTTTTTGATCTACCATAGGTTCCATGCAAAACGCTGGCAGATAATGCGTAATTTCCATATTAATCGCACTGCAGTTGATATATCTGGCTTGAGAAACCTTCGTTAAAATCTTAACTGTCGTGCAGTGGGCTGAAGTGTAAAAATGCGGACGAAATTGACGTTTTTCAAGGTGGGAACTTTCGAGTTCAAGTTCGGAGTTCGAAATTTTTAAGTTCATGCCTTCAAAAACTTAGCAGGTACTCAAAAATAGTTGAGGTTAAATGAATTTCCAATCAACCAATTTCCATTTAGATTAGTCGTTGCCTAGATACACGCATGCAAGTATGTCACAACTTTACAAGATACGGCGATTTTCAGTTAAACTGGAAAATCTTACATATTAAGAAGCTGCTGATGCTATTAAAATACGTGATTAAAACTGGTACAATTTAATTTCGTGACTTTTTGACTTTAATTTGAATTAGTTACAGACATATTAAACTGAGTTCAAGTACCCATACATTTAAAAAAAGGAAATTTATAAAAATCATTAAAATTAAATTAAACTAGCGTAAAAATCGATTGAAGGGACAGCGCATTTTGAGAAAGAAAAATTGGCGAATGGAATCCAAGTCGATTACTTCTTTAGTTGTAGTCTCATCATAATTTTATATGAGCGGAGAAAAAAGTATACAAGTTGTTCAATTTCGCATGTATTTCAATGGAGCACAATTCTAGAAGCCTTTCCCAAGATGGCTGGATGCGCAATTTCTTGGCTTCACCTAAGGTGGAGATATCGGCATTCTATTGTTTAGAATTCAACGGTTTACGGAGCGCTTGGAGTTTGTTCTCCTTCACGCCGATCCTACAGGTTTCCCTGCGTCTCGCGAGCATGCCAACCAATCTTCCTTGTGGCTTAACCGTCCACATCAAACACTTTTCAACTATGTTTGGCGGGCTAACCGTAAGAGGATTATGTTTATCACGCAAGTTGTTCATGGATCCTTTGAAGCCTGAAAATTTCCATGAATTACTCGTGAATCCTTGGGTAGGCTTTCGCAGTATGTTGAATATTCAGCGGAGAGGCTTACGGGATATGCCGCGTGTGTCCATCTCTGTAGACTAGGTAGATTGCTGAATTATTCGTGAATCTCTTGCTAAATTAACGAAGTTTTACGACCATAATTTCAAGGTTCCTTATTTTATACTCAAGTGAAATCATCAGCGAAGGCAACTATCTATGAAGTGACACCACGAAATCGGTAGTGGTTTCTTGTTAGAAGTTTTATTTCTATTTTTAGAAGCTAACCTAATTCCTAAATGAATTGGTAGGAGACAGAAGATTAAGAGAAGGAAGAGCAATTTGGAACACTATTGATGAAGAAAACGGTTGCTCGGCCACGCTATGAGATACAACAATTGCGTGGATAGCATTTTTATTTTATTAAGTACATCTGAATCGGTGTGGAGGAGAATGGAGAAGGTGAAGTGGACGGAAAGAAGGAGGAACGACAAAGTGCTGTACACGAAAGGGTGAGGAGAGGCAGCTTCTAGATGAGATACGGATGTGATAGAGGGTATGGATGGATAGAGTACTTATCAGGAAGGGGATGTTGAAAACAGTGTTAAAGGGTAGAATTTTAGGTAAACAAGGGAGGAGAAAGAAAAGAATTGGATTTTTAGATAGAATGAAAGGGAGAATGGCTTATTATGAGTTGAAGAGGGAAGTCCATGAAGGAGGGGGAGGCAGCCAGAATGCTTCTTAAATACTCCATGGAAACTTACCTTAATCGGTTGAATATTTTAATGATAATTAGATATTTTATCGGTTAAAGTGGGTTTCCATGGAGTATTCACGAAGTATTCTGACTCTCTCTCTCCTCCGTTTATGGTCCTTCTTCAATTCACTCTAAGGCCCACTCCCTTTCATTCTATCTTAAAATACTATTCTCTTCCTTCCTGTCTCTCTCGTTTATCTAGCATTCTACCCTCCAACACTGTTTTCAACATCCCCTCCCCGCTTAGTACTCGCATGGAACATTTGCAAACTATTTTAGAAGTATCCCCTCCCATCATGGACTGCCCTCTACAGATCACATTGATGCCTATTCCATCTCTATCCATCTATAAATCCTTTTATATTCCTCCCTGCGCCGCCCACCTAGCATTCTTCTATTTGGAACGGTTTTTTTACAATCCCATTCCCTCAGTGGTCACTCCGTCCAAACCTTCTATCCCTTACAAAAAAATTTAGCGTTTCCCGGCGAATAGACTTCGTGAAATGTTCTCGGGATCGCCACCGGGTCAGGAGCCGCATAACTGTCGACGTTTTGATGTCCCGAGAATATTTCACGAACTTCTATCTCTTCCGTATCTCATATCATGGACGTACCCAGCGAGGGGCAGGGGGAGGGGGAAGCTGCCCCCACCCCCTAGAAGCAAAAATCGTAAAGTCTTTGAGCAAAATCAGTATTGAATTGAAACGAAAGTATTCAACAAATTTTCTTTAAACCCACGAAAAATTATATGTATCAGTATGAGAAAAGTAACTAAAACAAAACTTTCCAATGAAATAATCTCATAAACTAATAAAGCGCTGTTATAATTTTATTAAAATGTTGGTTTCATTCACCTTTTCCATGCTAAAATGTCACAACTTGGCTTGGCCCCACCCCTATATCATGACTTGAACTCCCCCTAGGCCATGGCTTGCCCCCCCCCCTAGTTATGATCCTGGGTACGCCCTTGTCTCATATAGAAACTTTCCTAGCTCATCACGTCCTGCGCTTCGTCATTCTTCCTCTTCTCCGTCCACTTCTCCTTTCTCCTCCACACAGGGGCGGTCTGGCCAGGTCTGCTGGTCGGCAATCACCGAGGACCCCCTACTTGGGGAATCCCCAGAACCTTCGCGTCTATCGTGAAGCGTAATGAAGAGTAATAAAGGTCCAATAAAAAGAAGACTCGGATTACTTGAACCAATTTTTTTGCCATTATAAAATTCTACGTTTTCATTGATTGCTTCATTTACAACATATTAAGTGTAAAAATAATACGTGAAAAGTAAATAAAACGAAGATAAGTTAGAAGTATAATAACTTAAATATTAAAAGAGAACCTGATTCTTTTTTGAAAGGGTTATTAGAAAAGGTTATTTTATTTTTTTTTTAGATTTCAGTGCAGGTTCAAGGAGCAAATTCACTGAATGTGAGGGCGGTTCTTTTCAACCTCCGATGGGTCATGAACGGAAGACGAACGCAATTGATTAAAGATTATTTCATCGCTAAATGTTGAGCACACTTGTGGTGTCCTATCGAAATTATCGCCTCGGCGATTGAGGAATTGGTCGTGCCTGCGGACAAGTTTTACTATACCTTCTTTATAGGATGTTGCCGCTAATGACTTCCAATGAATTTTGTCTTTGTCCTTTAGCTCATCGTCCGTTTGAAAACGCTTCCCTCCTAGCAACATCTTCATTTCAGCGTAAAGATGGAAGTCACACGGCACTAGGTTGGCATTGCACGGCGGGTAATCGAAAATGTCCCATTGAAATAGGGGAGTTTCCTATTTTTTTTGTATTGCCTAAATCGAAAGATTATAACTCCTGGAGTACGTATTTCACGTTTTTAGATTTTTAAATGACGATATCTATTTTTCGCGATTAAATGAAAAGTGAATATTTTCAAGCGCGCGAAAACGCGACGGGTGATTATGAATGTCGGGAAATCTCTCCGTGTGACGTATTTCTCGTTCCCGCTGCCGCCTTGTGAGGTGACCTTGAGGACGACGCAGGATGCTAGCGGGTAGCTGAGTACCCTGCTGGCTGGTAGCGCTTGGCTTAAATAAGGATTATTAATACCTTATCAAACGAAGAAAACTTTCCGACCTTAGGCTGTTTTAATACGTGATTATTAAGAGATGTTTCCCTGAGCTCTGTGCCTCATGCATGCATTGGTAATCTCAGACGATGTATAACTCCTATCTACTCGTTTAGAAACTAGGTCCCTGTGACGAAACAGTGGAGTGGCATCGCATGGGCGCCAATCTGGCCTTTTTCAAATGAGGATAAAAATGGACCATTGCCATTCGTCTAAACCGGTATTTCTAAAGCGAAATAATTTGTATATTATGAATACCTACATTAATGGTGGGTAACGAATCGCAATCAATGCCTTTCGTTTTCTTTGATGAAGGAAACTACCCTGTTGCTCAAGGAGCAGTTGGGCTGCATCAGCGCTGAGATGACGGGCGTTGTCATAGAACAGAACACTTCCAGAAGTCACAATGTCTCCTCTTTTGTTTTGAGTGGGAATGGACATAATGCCTCACAGTTTCACACTCTAGACACAGAGAATTTAAAAAATTCTCTTTTAATCGGCATAAAAGTCAAGACATATCAATGCTGAAGCCATACGGCTAGTTTTCTGGCCGTCGCTCCGCAGTGAACACTTGGCGGGAGAACCAATTGAGGCAGTGCAGTTAATGAGACTGCTACTAAGATTAAACCAAATCTTACGCTCAGAAATGACTTGAGCGTGCGGTGCGGAGGGCGCGCAGTTTCCCTATCCGTGCAGTACACGCCTGTGGCTTGTATGGTATTTTTGCTGAGCGATCGGAGGTTGAAAAAAAACCGCCCTCGTTTATGATAGAATAATTATGCGATATTAAATTTTACAAGCTGTGAAATTCTCTCTTTCAAAAGTATATTTTATTACGAAATTGCTATTTTTATTAACTTTTATCCAGTTTTCAAGATCCATGGTAGCGTTAAAATCCATTTTCGGGCATGGAATTTCCTAAAATTTTTCGGGGAAAAAAACTCCAAATAGGGTAGTTTCCTTCATCAAAGAAAACGAAAGGCATTCATTGCGATTCGTTACCCACCATTAGTGTATTCATAATATACAAATTATTTCGTTTCAGAAATACCGGTTTAGACGAATGGCAATGGTTTATTTTTATCCTCATTTGAAAACGGCCAGATTGGCGCCCACGCGTTGCCACCCCACGTGACGTCACAGGGACCTAGTTTCTATACGAGTAGATAGGAGTTATACATCGTCTGAGATAACCAATGCATGCATGTGGCGCAGAGCTCAGGGAAACATGTCTTAATAATCACCTATTAAAACTGGCTAAGGTCGGAAAGTTTTCTTCGTTTGATAAGGTATTAATAATCCTTATTTAAGCCAAGCGCTACCAGCCAGCAGGGTACTCAGCTACCCGCTAGCAGCCTGCGTCGTATCAGCGCTAAGTCTGCCTCAAGGTCACCTCACAGGGCTGCAGCGGGAACCAGAAATACGTCACACGGAGAGATTTCCCGGCATTCATACTTACCCGTCGCGTTTTCGCGCGCTTGAAAATTTTCACTTTTCATTTAATAGCGAAAAATAGATATCGTCATTTAAAAATCTAAAAGCGTGAAATACGTACTCCAGGAGTAATAATCTTTCGATTTTGGCAATAAAAAATAATAGGAAACCACCCTATTCCCCTGTAAGATTGGTCCCTTCTGCCGAAACCCCAGCCGAGGGCCCCAAATCACCTGTGACCGCCCCTGCCTCCGCACCCGCATTTCGTGCGCTTTTAGTCTCCTCTCGCTCGTAAAGCGCTACACTACTAATCAGGCTCTTCACTAGAATTTCCTTTAAATTCTTATGCAGAGATCCTCTCATCGTTTCTTTCCTATAAACTAGTGCCTCTTGCTAACCGCAATTCTCTTCCTGATGTCCATACTTTTGTACCCGCTTAATTCCAATGTGCCGCCCAAACATTTGAAGTGATCCATCTGCTCAAGTTTGTGACAACCTACTTGTAATATTGTCTCATTTCCCTACCTCTAGTTGCTGTACCAACCCGCATAGGTTATTCCCTGCTGTGATTAATCTGCGCATAACACAATGGAGGAAACACCGAGAAGATTCCAGAAGAGGACTGCCTTCTGGTGCACGCGTTCTTAAGACAAGTCAGGAATAGTGAGAGTAAAAAACCACTGGGAATTACGGAAATTGGCGTGCAAAAGGGAGAAAGAGAATTTAGCACAACCATACATGACTACAATAAAAATTACGTAATATTGACTGACGTTGTGTCTTCGAGTCGGACCTTTCCTCACATTATTATTCGTTTTCATGGTTTCACATTATTATTTGTTTTTTTTTCATGGTAGCTTAGTTGAATTGTAAATTTATTCTCTGGCAACTTACGATTTTTTGAACGTACCCTTCTATGTCATCCTTAGCATGCACCTTCAACTCTAGCTTTCATTTCATGTGATAACAATTAAATCATCATATGATAATTCGTTTTGAGACTGATATCATCGTATTTAACTGTATTGGGAAGTTGGTCTAGCGATGAATGATCAATTTTTGAACCAGTAATGCGCCAAGCATTAAGAACAGTAGGGTCAGTGGCGTAGCCAGGAATTTCGTTCGGGGGGGGGGGGGGGGGGGACCAAAACCAGGGGAGAAAATATTTGAAAAACAGGGTACGAAGTAATGGGTTTTAAACTAATTTTAACGTTTATCATAATCGAAAAAAACTTCTTACTTTTCATTTACTTCCACAACTTCATTCCTGAATTTTAAATATTTTGTTTTCTTTTATGATGCGAAGTACTTAACTGTGTTTTTTATATTTCTGGGAGGGTCCGGACCCCCTGAACACCCCCTCCCCTGGCTACGCCACTGAGTATGGTGGAGCGATGTGTGCTCTTAAAGCATTCATTTCAGTATAACCAACTTTTCTCTTTCAAAATTTTATGTGTATAAATTAAAAATTATTCTAAAAAATGTAGTAAATTATGATAATTATTCCCAATTCCCCAAAAATTAACACGTGAAAGTAATATTTTTTTATTATTTTTTTATTTGTGGAACAAACAAATTTATTTAAAATTTACTCCTACAACCTGGCTCCGGATGGACGAGGGGAATGGGGAGCCGCGTCAAACCAATCTTAGGGTTTCAAAGCAATGCATGAAACAAGTTACTTTGTACGCAGTCACGCGCACGGGTGAAAATTCAAATGGACCAAGGGTGAAGTTAACCTTGAAAAAACATTACCAAATTCCGATATATTGAAATAATGAGTTTCTCAAAAAGAATATACGCATTTCGAATGCTTACATTTATTAAACTTCAAGACATACGAATATAAAATTCAACACTCATATTTATGAACCTCTCTAGATCACAGTTGTTAAATATAACGGATAGGCATATAGGGAGTTTAGGAAGAAGACATATAGGTTGCTATTATGGCGTTCGACTATTTCTAAGACGATAGAGGCTGGGTTCGTTTTGTAACTTCGAAAGGATTTTTTTGGATTAATAAATTTTAACTTTGTTTTTCCACAGAATTTTTATTAAAACACGACCATGGTTTCGACGGTTAACGTCACCCATGTCTTCTTATTCCTGCCCGCCTGTCATACTGTTTTGAATAGTCTTTCGACGGTTAACGCCATACAGAAGTAGGCGTTAACCGCCGAAAGCATGGTCGTCTTTTAATAAAAATACTGTGGAAATACAAATATTCAAATTTTATTCAGTAATAGTTGAAGCAGCTCTTGAAAATGATGCGTAAGCATTGAAACCGGTCGAGTAAGATTTTAAAAAGTGTGGATAATTACTACAGTGGTTTCAATTATTACTATCTAAGGACTTCCACAAAGTCAACTCATCGACAATCAGTCTGATTCAAATTTTGTTCATCCAAAATCAGTGGCGGAGCGAGGGGGGAGATCGGAGGGGGGGGGGTCCGGACCCCCATCACCTCCCGAGATATAAAAACACAATTACTTTCCCTTCATAAAATAAAAGAAAATATTGAAAAATCATAACTTTACTGAGGGCTTCTTTGAAAAATGAAGTTTTTTCGGTTATGAAAAGCGTTAAAATTTGTTTATAACCCTCTAATTATTACCCTGTTTTTTTTGTTTCCGCACTGGTTTTGGACTCCCCCGAACGAAATTCCTTGCTACCCCTCTTTCCAAAATGTTCAGAAAATTCTGCAAAGTATTGCCGAAAACCACCAGTCTCATAAAGGATTAACTGTTTTTTTGTTAACTTTTTCGCCATGCGATTTTTTCGCGACACAATAATTATGGCAGTTTTGTCACTCACCTCTTTTCTCCGAATCCTCCCACTCTCCTCGTCGTTTGAAGATTCCTCCCGGCAGCGAGATTTAAGCTTCACTTCCGCCGCTCACCTCCGCAGACGAAATCCCGTCAATCTCTCCCCCGCGGCCAGCACAGCTTCCTCCCCCGTCGAAACACAAAACAACACTCCGCGGGGAACTCTCAACGCGCCGACCTCTTCGGGGACGTCTTTCAGATGTCACTACCGAAATCACCTAACCCTTTTCAAGCCTACGCCACAGTTTATTCCCTCCCACCAACCCTAAGCCTTACACTTGTAATCACGCCTTTTAACTGTTTACTTCGTCAACAGCGAGTGAAACCATGCGCGAAAATACTTTCACGTAAAAGTCTTCTCCGTGGAGAGAAAATAAAAGACTAACACTCCAACAAACCCCGTTTCTTTTGAGAGAAGTTAAAAATATAAGTAAAAATACTTTTATTTGGAGGGCTCTTCTTGTCACGAGACGGCTCGGTGGAAGTGTCAAGATTCAAAATTGGCCTGTAGCTGTGGGTTCTCTATATTAGGGTTGGGGATGGTCCTTGTTCATGGACCACGTTTTTAAGGAATCGAAGCCGGGCCGGTATATTTGGGATGCCCTTCCTCTACCCAAGGACATGAACCGAACCTCCGCGGCACTTCCTTCACGACTTCCTTCAGACCTTCTTAGCCGGCAGTAGAAGCGAGAGGCAAACTAGGAATGTGACCGTGCCTCACCGGGTCAGGTAGGGCTCGAAGGGATGATGGTTGGCTTGAGAACTCTTTAAGCTTCACAGGAGATAAACTCCTAGTCTCTTTGCTGAGATAGCAAGCGCTCTCTTGACGCTGTCAAACCAACTCATCTGATGAGAGATGTGCCTGAGTTTTCTGTAGTTGCAGTAAATTATGTAACAATGTGGTAGGGGTCTTGACCGGCACTTCGTAGATTGGAAATGGTAGATGTTGGGTCGGTACCCCTTTACTCTTACTAGAGACTTTTATAAAGCCTCTATGTACCAAGATATCACTTTCTACCCGGTGTCACGCCGCACTAGGTGGTAGAAAGGGTACGAATATTTGCCGGACACTGGGTTTTTCTCAGAAAAATTGAAGTTCATGTACCGGAGCCCCAGAGTCTAGGGAAGTGAACCACAGTCTGGATCCTTTTATACCCAGCCTCTTTACGGAGTGATCTGTCTGGATTCGTGATATGCAGTGCGTTGGTGGGCGTGCCTTGGACGAATCCGGTGGGACTCGAAGCGAGAACCTCGGGATCGTGATCTTATCACTTTCCCCGCCGACTCACCACGTGACTTCACTTCTACTTCAATGTCGCGCCTTGTGAGACGACGGAAGACGCGTCAATGTCTTCCGGGCCTGGTTTGTGGGCGTGCCTAGGACTCGAAGCGAGAGCGGCGAGTTCGGGATCCCTTCAGTCTTCCCTGAAACCACCACCGAGCTTCAGAAGCAGGTCCTCTCACAAAGTCACACCCCGCTAATCGGCGAAAGACGTGCTAGTGTTTGACGGGACGGGATCGTGGGCGGGCCTGGTTAGACTCGAAGCGAGAGCGCCTAGTTCGGGACCCCTTCACTTTTCTCGTAAACCACTCACGGGTCTCTCCTGCTGCCACCTCCTGTTAGCGGGATTGGAGGTGTGGTTGCCGGAGTGATGGTTATGATGTAGTTACCAGTCTTGGTGGGTGTGACCGGACGAGAAGCACAGGTGGGAATTGGGACGGTGAGATCGTGGTCTCTTCACACTCGGTGGGACTCGAAGCGAGAACCTAAAGATCGTGACCCTATCACTTTCCCAGCCGACTCGCACAAAGCCTCTCCGGGAATAGGTATCACTTCTACTTCAACGTCAAGCCTCGTCAGACGACGGCAGAGGCGTCAATGTCTTCCGCACCTGAGTTGTGGGCGTGTCCTGGACTCGAATCGAGTTCGGGATCCCTTCTATCTTCCCTGAAACCACCACCGTCCAGAGTCGTCCTTCTTCCCGGCGAGGTATCGCTCGCTCCCCGCGCTGTCACGCCACGCTCGGCCGGCGTGCGAGTGTGGAACTCGGGTGCTTCAGCCGGGCTCCTCTCTCTTGGGTATCCTGCCTCGCCGGCAGACCTCCCTCGACTGGATACGCAACCGCGCCTCTCGCGTGGATGCGGCGCGGAGAGGGGAGCGGAACGCGACGCGGGAGGGGTGCGGCAGAGGGGATGAGGGGACGGCGGGGGTGCGACAAGGAGAGGGGGTTCCAATGGAGAAGCTGGGAGACTGGTTCCGTCAGAAAAAGTGGGGGATGCCTTGAAATTATTTCCCCACCCCTGGAGTGGAAATTTAAATGTACCCGATTTTTTTTTTTTTTTTTAGTTTCATCAGCAGAATAGTCCAAGCAAAGAGACCACGAATATTACAATGTAGAGCAACGTTTCCCAACCTTTACTTTCTTCCGTTCCTTTGACTTGTTTATTGTTTAACCTGGCCCAGGTGAGGCCACAAACCGGCCCCCCCTTCCCCTGGACCAGGGCCCTTTCACAGAGTTTAAAGAGATACAGAGACGACACGCAGGTCGAATTTGCTTTGATCATTATTAATTTTTTTGGGGACATTTTGGTATCTCCACTCAAGTCAAGCCGTCACATGACGCTCAAATGGACTACAATGTGGAAGACAGTCGAATACTGTAAATGCAGTAAAATAAATACAAATACCTTAGTGAAAAAGCATTATAAAGTCATAAATAGATTTCTGAAACCCATCAAAAGTATGATATAAATCTTGGATATAAATCTCGTTAATAAAAGGAAGAATAATTATTGAAAAACATAACAAAAAATTTGTTTGCATCAAAGTTTCTGAAACATTTTTGCGAGAAAACCGTTTTTTATAAAAATTCATTTTTAGGTGGTTATATTATTTTAAAACAATTGAGATAGGTATAAAAGTATCAATTTAAATTGAATCATACTTAATGTTGGCAGTTTCTCTGTTGATGCTTCCCTGGCAGCGAGATGAGATTACTCTTCGTGTAGATTTTTAAGGAAAGGTAGGGTCCGGTATATATTTCATTTACCTCACATAATCACATATTATGCACTGAATAGTAGAGGCCTTCAGGTTGTGGAAATCCATCTTACTGATTTGTGAATGAAAAACTTTGCTGTTTCTACAATTTGGAACTTTACTTTCCTGACTAGTTTCGATACACTGTATCATATTCATAGGACTAGGTAGTCCTATGAGTCCTAAAAAATAAATGGGAAACAAGAAAAAAAACATGTACATTAGTGTCATTCATTCATTAGTGTCGAAACTAGTCAGGAAAATAAAGTTCCAAATTGTAGAAACAGCAAAGTTTTTCATTCACAAATCAGAATCACATATTACTATTAATTTTATGACACTAATGTACATGTTTTTTTCTTGTTTCTTATTTAATATTTAATTTTATATTTAATATAAATCGATACCTAGCTAGCATAGTAAAGGTTATTGACATCAATGAAGAGTAATAAAGGAGCAATTTTTATGACGGAAAGGTCTTCCTTTTCTTGATCAAAATACTCATCCTCTAATATCCTTTATAAACACGTTGCGCACAGATCACGGGAATCTTAGTTTTTCCTGAGGCATGCGTTTAGTACATAGAGTAACGAGAAACCTTGTTGTTATTGTTTACTCCTTTTATGTTCATAAAATCAGAAGAACTGAGAGTGATGGAGTGGAATTTTTCCGTATTGAAAGAAACGCATGCAATTTTCCTCGATTATAAACTTTTACTCCCGACCTAGGTTTCGATTGTATTACATCTTCTCCAAGGTACAAAATAGATCATTTAGTAACATCGAAATCTAGGTCGTTGTTAAAAGTTTACAATCGTGGAAAATTGCATTTCTTTCTTTCAATATCCTGTAATATTACCAATTGTATTTTAATTATATATGTCTTGTCCATGTGTAACCGACAACTATCATTTGTACTATGATTTTGCATAAGTTGCGCACTTTTAGAATGTCTGCGTACGGAGGTGAATCCAGATTTTTTTCTGGAGAGGGCACAAGGGTTTGCCAGATCCCTATCAAATTTGATTCTTGAAACAAGGCCGAATTGAGCGGTCAAGGGGTCTAAAAAATCCATTCCACCCATAATTTTTTCGGTAAATTTGGTCGGTCTCAAATGCACCCCCTCCACGAAATGGACCCCCCCTTCCTTCCCATCGGAATATATTCTAACTTCGGCCTTGAACTGAAATCGTAAATGTTTGTAAGGTTGTATTTTGGTATAATAAAAGGAGATATTTTGCTTAAAGTATGAGTACAAGACTTTAATTTACCTTTAAATAAGCTACGGAGAAATATTACTGTAAATATAGCACTGCCAACATAAAACTCTCTCTTCCATTTACATGGCTGGAATTTTGACAACCCCCGCCCGATGGAGCAGATAACAGGTTGATATGGACATAGAAGTGTATTTTTTGTACCTATTTCCTTAATTCTAATTGCCCTGAGTGCTGAAGATTTGTTCTTTGATAATTTTATCGGAATAGAAGATTTTTTCCGTCTGAGTGCCCAATCAGCCTTAGCCTCAAATCGACCCCTTCTTTCCGCTAAGTAGTATCTCAAAAACTCATTTCATTCAGGCGTTATACTTAGAATTTCTTGTCCAGAAAATCTTATGTGTAAAATTTTAGCCTCATAATCGTATCTGAAATTCCGTCCAATCTACATTACTCTCTAGGCTTTATTTCATACCGTTAAGGTTAGGAGGCATTGGGTTGGTGTGGTGGTTGGATTGTTGGCATCCCACCCCGTGGGCTCGGGTTCAACTCCCGGTTGGCAGAGAATTTTCTGAGATTGGCCGATTCCTGCTTGAATGTTGCGTGGGGGTCATTCCAGGCGCAACACTCCGTCCGTCGGATGAGACGTTAAACAGTGATAACTTGGCGCCTTTCATCAATAGCAAGCTAATGCCGACGCCGGGATTCTCTCCACCCTTCCTTCCATACCGTTCCTTCATACCCTTCCGACATGGCGCATGACCTTAGCTGTCGGTCACTTCCTCCAAATACCATGCCAAAACGGTGAGCAAAGGTGTACCATATGTTACCAGAAAATTTCTGAATGATAACATTGGTTACAAAGGAGTATGCGTCTCGAAAAAAAGATAATATGAGTGGGTGAGAAGCCAAGGGGAACAAGTGATTTCTTTCTTCCTCACAGAGTTAGATATAGAAATTAGGTATATAAAACAAACGAGATTAATTAGATGTTTAGTAGTGCATTTGATTTTCCACTCGATGTCAGCGCAGAACAGTGACTCACTCGTATCCCTTGGCAACCAAGTTTTTGTGTATTTATTCTAACGATTAACTTTACCTAGCTCAGTTGAGAAAAAAATCACATGTACTCCTTGTCTTCTCAACCACTCATATATGATTTATCGGGAGTGATTCGTGCTCTTCATGCTGGAATCTGGTATACGCCCTGCACTCATGAGTTGGTACGGTTTTAGAGAAGATCCCTGGGATTCCGAGGATGAGGCTTGAGAGGAAGGGGTCGGTGGTGGGGCGAAAAGAGAACCCTTGAATAATTTGGACTCTGAAGGGGCGGCCGAATGAGGGATGAGAATATGGTGGAACTATGTAGGTATGAGAGGGGAATTCCGGATTCGCGGAACCGCTGAGGAAGTAGATCGACGACCAGAGAAGCTGTTGAACTGGGTTTACACGGCGAAGTTGACTGTTGTGATTGTAGGTCAAAGGCTATATTGTATTTGGTTATTATTACACAGCTACCAACGGATCACACGTTGAAGTTTACTAACGTAAGTGGTCTTTAAAGAACTAGTAACACTGACTCATGTTACAGCATCAAATTTAAAATATTATGTAAAACGGTTATTCTGTAATAAATTTTTATAATCAGGACAAGACTTTATGCTCGCCCTGTATATTGCAACTATTATCCACGCAAAAGTGACCCAATACACTTCGTGATGACGAAGGTAGAAAAACAAAATAAAAGAAGGCAGCGAAAGGAATATATTTTCAGCTCCTTTGACTTTTGGCTGGTGCTTATTGTAGACTATGAGTTGTCTTAATGAATAAAATAAAATTTATGGTTTGAGGCGTAACTTTGGGAAAGCGATTCATTATGGAGACTGAAAAATAAGATACTTTTTACTTGTATATGAAATAATAATTTACCCAGAATAAAATAAAGTCACAATTTATCAAATTATTGCTAATATCATTATTTTTCATTCATTTATTCACATGCGTGGCGTTACCTTTTTACAATAATTTTTAAACAACACAAATAATTCAAGAAGCCTTTGAAGAAGCGCAGAAAAAACAGGTACATGTGCAGTCTTAATTTTTTGGGATTATTGCTTGTAATTTATGAAAAACTTTTCAATGCAAATCATGATAATGAAGAAAATAGAGAACAATGACATGTACTAGTTTGTCACTAAAAATTATAATATTAACAGACAAAGCACTTGAATACAATTACAGCATACTTAGTAATTTTTAATGAGAAGGAATTGATCGGTTCGTTCTCACCAAAATAGCTCTTTACTGTTGTGCTGAGTTGATAAATTTTCTCGTGATGTGGCAAGTTGTGATTATTATGGCCTTATTCAGTATGGTATGTGTACTCGGATTAAAATTGAGTATTTTAAAACTATATCGTATTTCTTGACGATGCCGGTAGCAAAGATGACGATAGGAGAAGCAAAAACCTGTTCTACCTGTATATCCCATGTAATTTTTATTTCTATTTCAAATTTTAGGCACTTGTATATTTTTCCGGCCATTGTCTTTTCAATGCCATGTGAGTGAAATAAAGCGAATGGGCGTTGTGGCTTTTATTCTTTTCTTTGTCATTATTATTTTCGACTTTTAGCATTTCCTCAGCTGGTTTAAACCAACTGAAATTATTCACCTATCCTAAATGTAAATTAATATTAAGTACAGATTTTAAGGAAGAGAATTCACCCTATCGAACATACACGGCCAAGGAATCTCCTCACTATCTGGCAAGTCTGTAGTAATACAGCTTTTTATCCATGGTTATTCGGGTGTTTTTGCTTTCCCAGGTTTTCAATTTTTTTTAAATATTTTTGATAACACTCACTCCGCAGAGATTATAAGTGGGTGAATTATGACTTCTTTCAATTTCCTAATATTTTTATATCACAGGATAAATTTTGGTATTTTCGGACCTCTCATTTTCCGTGGAATCAACGTTGTGATTCAGTGGCTCCGTTGCATCAACTACGTAGCTGCCTACGTAATTGAATTATATTTGATTTTTTTTCTGTCGTTTTGCTATTATTATTATATTTATATCATTATTTTATTGTTTTTCAGCTACTATTAGAGCATTCAACTTAGACGCTTTAACAAGTTTTTACACATCTCTCCACCTAATTATCTTATGAGCTTTTCACTCTTCGCTCTCGTGAAGTCTCTATCACATCTAAAGTTACCTGTTCCATATATTTCATCCGATTGCTTCCTCTGCCGTTCTGGCCATTCACTTGTCCTTAAACTACCCTTGGGATGTTTAAAACCACTTTTCCGGTCGCGAAAAGCGATCGCTCGAGTGATCATTTTTCGCGACGAAAAAAATGATCGTGATTGAGGCTTTACAAAAGAAGATCATCAAGTTGTCCTCTGAATATGATGTGAGGTATGAATTAGAAACCAGAAGTGTGTAAGATTTTTTCTGATTGTGAATTTCGTTGTGTTGTTTGAATCAAACCTTTTTTGTTAAGAAATTGTTTTCATTTTCGCACTTTGAAAGGCGAGGTTTAGGAATAAATCGATTTTTTTCACCACCGTAAGATTCTCAGATATGGTCAGATAAGATTGTCCTGAGACCATTGGCGTCGATTGGAGTCAAATTTTTGGGGGACGGGCATCTACATCTACATCTACGCACTACCCCGCAAGCCGCCTAAATGGCGTGTGGCAGGGGATGTTAGGACACCAGCCATTTGCACATAAAAAGGTAACGCTACAACGAAATTACGACTGGCATTTATTAAAGTCCTTTATAGTTCGGGGGAAAAACGAATTCGCATTAGTATCCATTCGACAAAATATCTCTCTTAATTTATGCTTAAGCGTGAATCTAAGCATTTCTATTACTATTTTTACCCCATTTCATACAAAATTTTCACCCAATTTTATAACTCATCAGTAGAAAAAACGCTAATTATGCTATTTTATCAAAACCCCATTAAATTCTCTGGGTGACAAACCCAACATATTAAATACTTGATCGACACCAGTGCCCGAAACAGCCAGATGAATAGAGCTTGCTGGGTCTTCCTAAATAGGGTTCAGGTTTTACCATATCTCCTACCTCATAACCCATTTTAACCCAGTGTGCTTCTAAGCAGCATCAAATATGCATACATTTTCAGCTCTATTCATGAACCATTTAAAGTGCATGTTTTTTGTGCAGTAAATTTTAATGGTGAAATGTGTAGTAATGTTGATAAAAAGTAAAATTTTCACTTATTTAAAAATGATAATTACTTATTGAAATTTGGTTTCTCACAGAAGTAGCTCTGGGTTAGATAGGGTTAAGTCCTGATGAGGCAGTACACAAAGGGTACGAGATTCTGAAAGAATGTGAATAATTATATTAACGCATTAGGCGTTTGGGCGACGTCATTATGTAAATAATTTATACTGTAGGCATATTTTATATGCGCAAAAACATTAACGCCTAGCGGTACCTTATGGTACCAGCTGGTAGTGGAATACAAAACGAAACGTTTTTTGTTATTTATTGTAATCTATTTTTATTTTCGAGAGTTTTAAATTAATATGCATTTTTTGCTTTTTGAAAGCAATATTTAACGCATTTACAGCTTACCTGATAACTTCAGGCTTTACTTAGCGAAACCTCTCCATATTGGAAATAAAGAAATAAAACTTTGTAAGGTTCACTATTATTTAATTATAGGCACGACCCATAATAATAATAACGACCCTTTATTTCCAGCATTTACAGCTATTAGAAAAATCATAATTTTCAATTACCCTTAAATAACGGAAGTGCTAATGCAAGCCTTACGATTTTCTTTATATTTATACGTCTTATATACTCATAATAAGAAAATTTTGCTATGCAATTATAATTTTTATAACATGAAAATTTCATATAAAAACCAGTGGTTATTTGATTTGAGCCTAATATTCGGGAAATCATGAAGCAAAACATTTTGTTGGCACCATATGGTACCACTAGGCGCTCACACTGCCGTGTTTGTGCGGAAAGCGTAAATAGGAATAGTTCTGTAGTTTTCGTTTTCTACTGGTTCTTTTTTGCTATAGTTTATTTTTATCATTTAAACTATAAATTTATCGTTATTTTAAAACGGCGTTGCATTCTCCTCTTTCCCATTTGGTACAAATTTCTTATTTCCTAACTTAGTTCCTCACCCTTGTTACCTCTTTCACCTCTTCATCCTCCTTTCCCAATGACCGCGAGTTACTTCAAGATCAACACCAAGCTGTCCTGCTGATATCCATTCCATCCACAAGGAGTCACCTCCGCTTGCAGAAACTACGAGGCAGGATCATTTATTTCATTCAATTCCATCTTCCTTTCTTTCCTATCCACCCCGCGCTATTTATCTTCGTATTGATTATTTTTCAGATTATATTTGTTTGGTTAGAAGGTGAATATTAAGTAAGAGCTTAAGAAGTGAAAGTGGCCGTTTAACTTGTAAATATTAGCTCGGCTAGGCCGCGGAAGGAAGTTTTTGAAGATCGAAAAAAATGATGATTAGATAATGAGCTTGGGCTGTCGCTTCGACATATCCAAATTCAAACTAATTTATAACCTTCCCTGGTGTTAGATAATACTACAAAGCACCACTATGTTACTCTATGATAATACATGTATCTTTTTAATTAGTCAAGACTTAGATGAATTAGTTAAACATTGAGCAAGTTCTCCTTTCTGCCTCCCGTTGTTATTGCAACCCTCGTGTCCATACTCCACCGCTAATTATTAGATAGCATTCATGTAATACCTACCCCACATCGATAAGTCGTATCATTAAAGATTTTATCACGATTTTGGTTTCCGACTACCAACACAATTGGAAGCCTCAATGACGCATTCAACTGATAGATTTTCGTTTCGATCCCTCGGTCAATAAGGTTATATTTTGCGGAAAAAAAATGTTTTAGCCTTAATCTTATTGTTAACTTCATGGCATAATAATAAATTCCATGTTTAAAAATGGATGAATACTTATTTATTTAAAAAATTCTATAATCGGTATTCCTGTTAATATATTTTTTATTGTGCCGGGAACGGGAAATATTTATCCTGTAATTCTCAATGATTGAAAACAATCTAATTCATTCAAAGTGTTCCAGCGTTGAAATTTAATTTTTACTTAGAAGACTAAAATATATGTGACAAAATAAGTTATTTTATTACGACTTATTTTTTGTGTGGAGAAACGATCATGATTGGACATTATCATTATGGACTTTTTTTTACCTTATTTATTTGATTTACTTTATCGCTAATTAAGTGTGCATAGGTTGGTATTTAATTAAAAAAATAATGCAATTTTAATTAAAAATAAGGCAGTCTTATCAGCTGAAAAACATACCATTCTAGTGGTTTCTAGAATTAAATTCAGCTTCGTAACGGATTCAAAATACGAGCGCGGCGACCTTAGCACTGTGCAGCGGATCTTTGGGAAACTAATTTTCATCCATTTGACGAGTGTTTTGCGCAGGATGCGTTGCTGGCTGCAAAACGAAATATCTGTGTTCACCTGTCTCCCACGTTTGCCTTTAGTTTACATGGTTGTAGAGAAATGGCGAATTATCCTCGAATAGATGAATTAGTGCAGTCAGTAACTTATCATAATGTGAAACCAGTATTTTTTCGTGGGTATATATTGCCATTTTTTTATTTATATGGCTTGTGGTTTTATCTGTGGTATTTGTATGGAATAAATGAGTACTTCGAAGCCGGCCTCATAAGCTTGGCTGCCATTGGTATGCTCCAGATTCTTAGTCTGCTATTTTGTCAGTGGTCGGTTCACGTACGATGTTTCCTTTCCTGTCGATCGGTGAGCTTAAATAATAGATGATTTTTTCCAAGTTTTTCTTGCGAGTATACCTGTCTTCTTTCTCTGACACCTGTCATCTAATTTCGGTGTTTTGTGGCTCCATTTTCTAGGAAAAGGATGCCTTAAAAGCTCAAGTAGCAAAAGTTGTGCCCACTCCCAATAATGGATCGTCCGAGTTAGTAAAAATTCATCGGGAATGGGTATGTTTTTTATCCTTACCGTATGTTTATAATGTATGGAATTAACAAGAACATTCTCTCACAAGTATTATTTTCATCATATTCAGGAGGAAGGAAGCGATAAAGTGGTGGGAGCGTGGTTTATTTTTCAAAAGACTAAGTATGTTTGGGACGAGAACAAGAAATCTTTCAAAGGTCTTGAATTCCCTACGAATCTTACGTTTGGGGAGTACATGGAATGGAAAGGTTTCCAGGATGATGCAGATGTTCATAACGCTGAGAATAAATATGGAAAGAATCAGTGAGTTTTTAATGCATATAATACATTTAATACGTGTTAATTAATATGTGCTAATGAATCTTGTTGATGTTTTCATCCTTTCGCTTCAGGATGGACATGGTCGTTCCCGAGTTTTGGGAGCTATTCGTGGAAAGAGCCACGGCTCCATTCTTTGTTTTCCAAGTACTTTGTGTGGCATTGTGGTGTCTTGACCAGTATTGGCATTATTCATTGGTTACTTTGGGTATGCTAGTCATATTTGAGTGCACATTAGTGTTCCAGCAACTCAGGAATATGGCAGACATTCGTAGAATGGGCAATAAACCATATATGATTCAGGTAAGTTGAATACTTGCATATTTTCATTCTGTCGTCTTATTCCTTTTACACGCTTTGTGGCAGTGATATAATCTATGGAATACGGTTTACCATCAACGGAGAGAATGCTATGTGGTATGAATTTCCTTGTATTTATATTGAGTTTTTTTAGGGGAGCTTAGATTGTCATGTTGAATCAATTTAACGTACGGAAATAATCTTATTTGTATTGCAGAACTAAAAATTGTGTTCGCTTCGCCTCAAGCATCAGAGTTTGATAAAATTTTTCATTCTTAAACATTTTCATGTTACTTATGTACTCATCCTTAGTATGCCAACACTTCTCGGAGCTTAAAGAGGTCACAATATGAAATCATCAGCCGTTGATTTTTATGGTTCCAGATGAAGAGATTTGATCTTTTTTCATTGCATCATCTAACTCAAAGTACAAAAAACTACTTAAAAATGGATTTTTGCTGAATGAGTTTGATCGATTCAGATTTATTTTTAACCCATAGGTTTACAGAGGCAGAAGATGGAGACCACTGTCCACAGACCAGTTGGTTGTTGGAGACATAGTGTCAGTGGGCAGATCGCAGGGGGGCAATGAAGTGGGCACCACAGCTCATCTTATCCCTTGTGATCTCCTCCTCCTTAGGGGCCCATGTATTGTTGATGAGAGTATGCTTACAGGTAATTTTGATATTTCTGTGCTAAAACAGAACCTGATGTCTACATTTACCTTAAATTTAATTGTCTTATTGTGTGTATACTTTTTTATGGATATTGTTTAATGATGTGCAGTCTGGATCCTATTTAGTCTGCTATGATATACTTCAAATGATTCTCATGTTGCATGAAAAAATTGATATAATTTGAGGTGGTGGGGGCCACTGAGAACGAAGCCAAGTCGTGAGGCATAGACTTGTGCTATTGCTATGCAGGCCCTCATGTGACAGCTTGCCTGCCCCATGGCCAGTCTCATTTTTGCTGATGAATTTACTCATTGCTTAACTTCCAGGGGAGTCAGTGCCACAGATGAAGGAACCAATAGAAGTATTAGATTCAAACAGGGAGTTGGACCCAGAATTGGATGGAAAATTGCATATATTATTTGGTGGAACCCGTGTCTTACAGCATACACCTCCAGGGAAAACATCCGCTGGGCTTCGTGGTGAGTGTTATAGATATTTTATGGGGGCACGACATTCTAAGGCTCAGAGAGTAGCCCTGGTTTTACAATGCCGCTCTCTCACCTAGTGTCTTTGGAGGGCACATTCATGGTGGTCTCACCCCAATCTGGACATATTCACCGTGAAAGGCAGGCTGGAGGAATGGCAGACCACCCTTCCTGAGAAAGTGTGCTTCAAAATTTTCTTATTGAAAACTTTGCAAAGAAGGCTTGGTCAACAGACCAGAAAAAGGAATGCTTTGTCATTCAGAAGCTCAATTTGCAATTGCTCACTACATTTTTTTATTGTGTGTACTTGTTGTTTTAAAATCTACCAATTAAATGAATCTATTATTTTTGATTGAGGTTAGGAGTAAATATTTCAGAAAAGTCATCTTTTCACTGCAGAACTTCTATGATTGTAAGTAGTTGGGAATATTATGAATGAAAAAAATCTTTAAAATAAAACAGCCTCTGATGAGAAATAAATGGTGATAATAATTCAGATTTCATCACATATGTTGTGCAAAAAATTTAATCGACGCAATACATAACACGATCAACTTTCAAGCTGGTTTTAACCAGTACTGTACTATATGTCTATTTTTAGACCCTCAGGTTTGTTGTTTCAACTAATATTTAATTCAAATAACCTGCTTACGTTGAGTATGTATCACAAACATCAATGCATCGCTTCTTGGCGGGAAATCGACGTATGCACGCTTCTGCAGCCGTGGAACGCATCGGATATTCCCTGCGGCTATTTTTATGTTGAGTTATTAATCCACATTCTACGTGATTTGCGGTATTATTTAATACCAAAACATTTCAATTAACAAAGAGTATTATGTAAAAAAAAGTATTTGTTTCAGGCGTGACTTAATGGAACCTTCTTCACACGATGAAAGGTAGAGATTAAAAAAAAAACTTTGTGTGCGGCTGTTTATTCTGTCTTCTGTGCATTTGTACCACACGATGACGTGCCACGTCGAAACCTAGGTCGTAAATTAAATATTTATGCGGAATTAAAAAGTTTTCTTTACTTTTCATTATGTAAAAAATTATTTTCAAATTGGGCAGTCCAATATGTGTTCTACTTAAATACCTTGCGTTAGATACTTTTGAATAATAAATAATGATAGTGATAATCTTAAGGATTAATACAATACGATAGTCGATAATCGCTATCTATGTTGTTTTATAATTTGACAGGCTTTGTGTCGCCATTTTAATAATTTATTAATTTTATTATCGCATAATAAAATTCTTTGTCGGGCGATATTAAAAAATAAGAATGCTCTAGCCTAATATTTTCAAAATTCTGGGATATCGTTTTTTTTACGATGACATAACGCAGTACGTTTAAAATATTAAGGATGTGGCCCTTCGTTGGGTGGAAAGAGCATTTCTAATGAAATTTTACAATACATAAGTACTTGGATTTAAAAGTAATATATATTTTAACCAAAGCCCATGATTTTTTTCCGAATAACATGCTTTGTAATTAGAGGTTCTTCTGAGCTATGTCTGTCTGTTAAACTGAATTCCGCGATAACACCTATTTTGAAATGTAGTCTTTCTTTCCCAAACAATGCAAGCATTTATTTACAAATGGTATATCTTTTGTACATTTACAAATGTACCGATTTTTGTGATACAATTGCATAACAGTTGTATTTAAACTTTTTGTATACAGATGATTCGCAATTCAGTTGTAATAAAAAAGCAAAATACAAGGGAAACACAAATTTTCAATACCTTTGTAATAAATCTTTAATTAATTTTAATTATAATCTTTAGATTGTAAAATGATGGAAAATTGATATTTATAACGATAGAAAAATAATAGCATAATTTCATAATTGCAGACGACTTTTATTCATGAAAATATCGTAAAAATTATGGCATGAAACGGCCTTGGTAACCATAAGTTGTTGATTTTTTACTCAACAGAGAGGATCACAATAAAATAAAGTTTAGATTCACGAGCGCATAACTTCGGAAGACGCTCTTTTTCTTGCTTATAAGTGTGAAAAACATCAACAAAAAACAAGATAAAATATCTATTTATACCCTACAAGGCCAGTTAGTTAAGGCCAGGTATATGGCAGTATTGTCAAATATTCCATCTATCATCTCTGAATTTTATTGATAGCTAAGAATAGTATGTAAAACATGTAATAATCTACTATAAAAATCATGTTCACAAAATCAAATTATTTTATTAGTTTATTATGTTTCTCCAATGCCATTAAAACCCGCATAAATAATAATCATTGTGAATTATTGTTGCGGCCAGGAAAAAAATCTACATTATACACGTGAAAGATAAAAATCGCAGTTGGCGTAATTGCTGTGAAGACATTATATAACATGTTCATAGGTTTTACCTACGTATTCTTAAACGTATGCTTAAAATTTGAAACATAGCGGAAAGTAGTGCATCACTTAATTTTGATTTCCAATTAAATTATCGTTATAATGGTTTATTTGGCTATGGACATATCGTATTGATGAATATTAGCCAACTTTTACAAGGGTATCATTATGCTAAGAATCCGATATTTCTTTATAAAATGATGTATTCTAAATAAAAATGTCACGAAGGGAATTGCTATTAAATATCGATGTGCCATCACGTGCGGGTAACCCTTCATTATATTTAATTAAGTTTTATTGTGGGTATTTCTATTAATAATTAATTATGGTTAATTCTATTTGGAAAATACGCACTTCCAGGTGGCAAAAGAATTTATGGAACAAAATTAACACAAAATTAATACCGGAGCGGAGCAGCATCATAGCAATTCGCTCCGCTCCGAGGAGCTCCGACATGCCCTCCACCCGAGTGCTCCGCTCCGACATTGCTCCGACCTACTCCGCTCCGCTCCGGCCGGAGCGGAGTGGAGCACCCCGGAGCAACAATGAAAATTCGCTCCGCTCCACTGCTGCTCCAGGTCCCTGGTTTGAACCCTATGGACTAGCTATGGTCTCGCTCTATGAAAAAGATTTTGTGTGTTTATTTATATGGGTACCTCCTTACTGTAAACCAGCCTGAAGTTCTTATTCTTGTACCGCAGCTAGAGTAATTAATAAAAATGAAAAGGAGACTTCGTTCATTTCCACAGATTTATTTTGGCGGTACAACATGTTTCGACCAACGAGGTCATTATCAAGTACAAAAATTTCGAATGTTAAGCAAACATATATAACATAAGAACGAAGTCTCCTTTTCATTTTCGTGTACTAATTTCCACATAGTTGAGCCTAATACAAGTGAACGAAGTAGAGTAATTAATTTTACGTCTCGGGTAATATTGAAAATGTTTATATTTTTCAGCTCAAGACAATGGATGTGTGGCATACGTGCTTCGGACAGGATTCGATACTTCACAGGGTCGTCTCCTGAGAACAATTTTGTTTGGAGTAAAACGAGTCACGGCCAACAACTTGGAAACGTTTTGCTTCATTTTGTTTCTGCTAGTCTTTGCTGTGGCTGCGGCATCATATGTCTGGATCAAAGGTATTGTGACTTTATAAAATTTTAAGCATGGTTAAATAGAAAATTTTAAGTGTCTTTCCATTGAGAAACCTTAATGCTTAATTTTTACTGCAAGATCATGAACAATCTTGAGACAATCTCAAGGCACAGTTTTTTGTTCATACTCATCTTGAAATCTAGCAGGAATCTAGCAATAATATTTTCTTTCTTGAATCTCATGGAGAAGACTCACAAATACCATGATTTTAAGTGATTTTTGGCAATTTCTGATACATAACCTTTGAAATTGCTTTGCAGCAGGATTTGCTTTTTTCGGTAAGATTAGTCGATGATGGGCTTATTTTGGGGAATGTCTAGGTGGCTGGGAAAGAATATAACTTCTCAACATTTTATATGGAAACCTAAATATTAATCTTTACCTACCTAATTTTGTTATTTGGTTAGCTCTCTATCCAGCAGGGGTGGATTCAAAATATGGTCTCTATTCTTTGTCAAGTAGTCTCCACCTTTTCCTGCAAGAATTTCAAAACATAATGAAAGACACTCTCTACATATTTCCCTAGGTTCAGAAGATGAAAAACGCAACAAGTACCAGCTGTTCCTGGAGTGCACTTTGATATTGACATCTGTAGTGCCACCAGAACTCCCCATTGAGTTGTCCATGGCAGTCAACACTTCGCTTTTGTCACTATCCAAGCTGTGTAAGTTTCTTCAGAAAATTTCACACTTTTATTGTATTAATTCAATTTTTAAGAGAGTATTAACCATTGAATTTGTGTTTGGTTTTCATTCTATTTTGTTGAATGCCTTCAAAAAATAATGATATGTTTTTGGGTATTCACTGGGAATTAATGGGTTTTCAAATAATTCCTAAATATAGAATGTTAACTTCACAAAAACTGTGTGATTCTGAGTTGATTGCGGAACATGAATTTTGATGATTTAACTTAATCAAAATTGAAGATATTAAAAACTAAGTAATATAATGGAAAAAAAGCTTCTTCAATAAAATTGTTGAAGATTGTATTGTGTTGGTATAGGAAGGCTTGGATTTGGGAATCTATGTTTTCATCTGGGAATTTTGGTGATTCTGAATAGATGGGTGAAAATCGTAACCATTGTCTAAATACTTGTGGCAGCTTTTTTTAGTGTTGAGTCATTGCCTACATGTATGGCTCACTCCTGAATTTGCAGGTTTCCAACTCAAAAGCAACTTGGTTACTGGTCATAAGCAATACATACCTTCAAAATAGCTGTGTGATCAAACAAAGTCATTGGTTTTAAATTTATGAACTGCATGATAATCTCATATCAATGTTTATTTTAGGATTAAAGTACTTATTTTTAAACCTATACTACATTATAAACTCCTTTTATTTACTTTCAAACATGAATAGAGACAGTTATAGCAAGAATTGTCATTTTTGAAGCAAATATTTTCAAATAATTTAGCTGTGAAAATGTGCATAATAGCTATGCATCAACAAGCTGTCATTAGGGTTGTTAGCTAATGAATTAATTCTTAAAAGTTGCTGCCCTAAGTGCTACAAGGTTAGCTAGGTATTTCATCCCTCAGTTTTACAGGTGATGCCGTGGGTTTAAATTTTAATTGGATACTTTTATGGGCAATGGTGAATGAAATTTTTGAACTAATTATTTTTGTGCAATGATTGTTTTAGTAGGTTCACAGCCTCAATTCTGGTTAATAGTAAAAATCTCTTTTGAGTACATGTTTGAAAAATGTCTAGGATTCGCTAAAAATGATTGTCATTTCTAATGTAGATTAATTAAATCTACATTTCCAATGTCTCATATTCATTTACTAGCTTTATTTATGCCCACATTTTTGACTGTCTTGATCCTAGGCATCTTCTGCAAGCATGACTGTTGAAAATAATTTTTCTCATGATGCAAATGCCTTTTCTTCCTGCATTTATATATTTTAATAAAATATACTTAAGTAAAAAATGCATGGCATCTTGAGCAAACAGGAAAAAAAATCATTTGTAGCTGAAAAATGCTGTACTTTCTTGGTTGAATTACTGAAATTGACGTCATGATCACTTAAGAAGCAATTATGGACGATTGAATTGTCCTGAAAGTTATATTTACAGACTGTGAAATTTTGTATGCTTATTGTTGGTGGAATCAATCATTTGAGATCCGTAAAAGGAATGAATGAATAAATTCTTGATATTATTACGAGTTGGGAACAAGCCTGGCAGATGAACTAATCAGCCAATCACTCTTGGGGACCATATCAGCCCATTCTGGAAGGTGCAGTAGGTAGTTGTGCATCAAAAAAGTATTAGTATTTTGAGATCCACATTCTACCTCAGTGACACGTCAATTCCAAATTCACTTGGCACTGTGCAAGTATTTCATATGCATCTGAGGAGAATTTTTAAATGAAATTTTGTAACCTTGACCTTATCATCCTCGGGTCATGCAAAATATGTAACTTTATTTTAGAATATCAATGAATATTTTTCTTCTTAGTTTTTACTTCATGAAGTTTTTTATTATTCAGCTGTCTTCTGTACGGAGCCCTTCAGAATTCCATTTGCTGGTAAAGTGGAAATTTGCTGCTTTGATAAAACAGGCACCTTGACTAGTGACCGATTGGTTGTGGAAGGTGTTGCAGGCTTAGGGTAAGTATTTCTATATTTCATTTGGACATGTTGGGCTGAATTGAGGGGTTTTTACTCAGTATAACTCACTTTTTCTCTGCCTCAAAAATGTTAAGCAGATAGAAGTCATCCTCATAAAAATTATTTTTGTTTTTGTGATCATTATTCTTAAAATTATTGGTAGAAAATATTATGCATAAAAATTTAACATACTTGTAAATTTAAATGTTTCGAATTCAAGTACAATTGAAAGTCATCATGTTGACAGTATCTTTGAACCATTTATCATTTTAGCTAAATTTTTGGTGTCTTTTGGAAGTCTCTAAATGTTGTGGAAATGTTAAGGAATTTTGATCAGTGCACAGCTATTTTTAAGTGCAGAATACATGTATTATTTCAAGCATCATTTAAACGTCATTCATGATGTGGTCATTGGGGTTGACAGAAATAATTTTCTCTCTTACATTCCTGCTTTATTTTTCAACCTCTTTGTCAGCTTTAAATATACCTTTCACTACAAGTGAAATAATGTGATTTGAAAACGTTCTGATAACATCAGCATCTATGGTGTCCAGATTAAATGATATGTATCTATGAAATTTTTGTGTCAGAAGAACAAATATGATTATGATTTAATGGAAGAGCTATTTTTGCTAATGATTGGCCAATGACTTTGCAGTAGCAATATGAGCACAGTGACACCACTGCAAGAGGTTCCTCCGGAAACAGTGCGAGTACTTGCGACTTGCCATTCGTTAGCTCAACTAGATGATGGGTTGGTTGGAGACCCTATGGAGAAGGCCACTCTTTCTGCACTTGACTGGACTCTCACAAAAGGTTTGACCTAATGGCACTATTATTGATGTGTTATGTTTAAAATCTTTAGCGTGTGCAACAGCAAAATTATCATTAATTGCTGTGGGAATATATTCACCAGGACTGGGAATAAAACCTTGAATCTCTGCCTTCCCTGTTCATCAAATAGACTACTGCACTATCCTAGCTCCCCAAAACAAAACATTGCAATGGCTCATCACATAGCACCATGAACCTTAGTAAAATTGCTGTGGTATAGGGAAGTGCACTAATTTTTTTTTATTGCTGAATTTGAAAGTTTAGCCTAAAAAAGAAACATTAGTATAGTCACTTTTATTTTCTGCATCTGGGGTATGCACTTTAAAACGTTTTGAAAGTCGGAAAATTTCATGTTGCGCTGAAACACAGTGCCTCCATCTTGATTGAGATGTGACGTCACAAGGCAGTAGTCACCAGTGGAGTATCGCTGAATTCCGTCGCCTTCTTTAGCGCGGCGAGAGTTTCCGGGAATCGGTGGAGTTTGCTTCCTAAAAATGTCGTCTAGTACCGAAAACGTGAATTCAAAATAGAATTATAAATGATTTTTTGTTCCAAATTTCATCTTGACGTCGAAACAATAGCCTGGAGAAGATATTCATTCCCGTGCCTTAAGCACAAGCTATACGGAATAAATGGTTCAAGGCTGCTCCTGACTCTTACCTATCGATGATATTCTGTTTTGAAGATCACTTGAAGGTATTGTAAGATCAAATTGATATTTATATTATAATAATTTACTTAATAGGTACCTCAGTCACATCAGAAAGTGTGTTGAGTCAAAATATAGCATCTTCCGCGTAGACCTACGTAATTTATAAACTGAAAGTAGTTTGGTTAAAGAATTATGGCGCGACTGTTTTTTTACACGACCGGGCAAAATGCGTACTTTGCCCATGATATGTGCATATATGATAACAAACGATTTTTGTTAAAGTTAATCTTTATTTGTTGAAATTAGTACATTTATAGGTGATACAGATATAAAGGTACACGGCAGGTCGCGCGGCGTAATTTGTACTCCACTGGTGACGGGTTCATCTTGCTGATCCAAAAAATTAGCTACAATACCTCGAACTTTGAAAACTCGCAATATAGGCAGTCAAAGTACATTGTAAGAATACACGAGACCATTATAGCCCAGAATGTACGTACAATGTCGAAATCCTTGGTTTTCAAAGATTGACGTATTTTATACGCCAGCGCGCCCGGTCCAGGGTTATCAACTTTTATTTCATCCTATTTGTTAGTTGAAATTATATTTCAGAATGGTTCTTTTAGCACTGCTACTGAGGCAAACTGGTAGTTACTGAGTACAAGGTACTGAGGTATGTACTGAGTAAGTAAACTCCCTTTGGAGTATTGTGAATTACAAGTGTTCGAGATATATGGCATTTTATATTCGCTTTGTGTTCTTATTAATTATGCCTGTACGCATATTGTTGCTTGCCGCGAGCCTTTAATGGTATGTGCTCTTGCAAGAGTGGTTTTCATTTTTAATGTGGAAGTTGGTCAGTATAAGCAAAGAAAAAATTAACATTTTAGTGCATACCAACCCTTGTAGTCATCGTATCTCTGCGTTTGTAATGACACTGCTAAAATACCTAAACGCCATAATGATGATTAAAAAATTGTCTTATGTCAATGATTGCTGCAATTATAATTAATGATAAACTTGATGCCGTATGATCACAATGAAGACAACAAAAAATAATGCCATGACGCAGTCTTTAACCACGGTCCTTCGGATGAGATCTATCATATAAACGTGCACGCTACCACTACCCCAACCGACCCATTAGGATAAAGTAGACATTTTAAATTTATGTATATAACTTGTAAAAAGTAACGCATGAAAATTAATTAATTACAGCCTAACTAACGCCCTAATTGAAAAAGATGGAGCAAGGTACGCGGTCTCCCCTTGTTAGCCTTAACGTCTCGCATTTCTATGGAGCGTTGAACCTGTCCTCCTTATTCAGTAATCATAAATACATCAAAGTTTGGTATACCATTCATAAATCGTTGGAATTTTCCTTCTCCCAACCAAGATTATATTTTCTTGAACCCATCCTGGACAGCGAACCATTGCAACAACCAGCCAGCTCGGAAATAAGGCTAACATCCCATGATTCTAGTTGCGAAGGGCGAACGTTCCGGCCGGCGTGAATACATACGCAACGAATAAGTCTTGCAGCAAACGTCTGAAATATGTTTATTAGTTTGACTCGGTTCTTACAAAAAAAGTTTTGGCATGATAAACGGCATTGTGTCAAAATATACCCAGCGAAAAATAAATGCCATCATGCATTTATTAAAGATTCAATGTGCTATTCGTACTACTCTTTCCAAACTTGAAGTTGACACGTAAATGAATATTAATATATTATGCAATGATGAAGTCGTTTACTCAAAAGAGAAGCAGCCACATATATATTCTGAAGATATTTTATGACAGCAAAAAACGGATACCCTCAAATTCTGTAATTTTTCTATGCAATAATAGTGGTAGAACTAAACGGTGTAGAAGCTGCCTTCTGCTACTGCCTTCTGACGTCACGGCCAATATTCAACATGGACACCCGTTTTCGCGGCCTTTGAATTTTTCCATATTTCAGACGGTCATCTCGAATAAAGTATTCACTATTAGGATTTAAACTGTGGTTTTACGACATTATGTTATTCTGAACTCTAATTTAAAAAATGTGTTTGGTGCATTTGAAACACTAGTGCACTTCCCTATTGGAGGAACCTGGATAGCTTAGTTGTCTGCATAGAAAGCCAAAGGAGAGTGGTTTACTTCTTGTTCAAATAAAATTTTTTCCCATGGAAATTAACTTTGACAGTTATTGATGTTTCACAACTTAAAGAAAAAATGGCAAGGTTTTGTGTTAATTCATTCAAGTACTTCATCATATTTAGGTGATGCGGTTATTCCTCGCCGAGGGAAAACTCCAGGAATGAAGATATTTCACCGGAATCACTTCTCGTCTGCACTTAAGCGAATGTCAGTGGTGGCAGGATGTACCCTTCCTGGAACAACTGATGCCACATACTTGGCAACAGTCAAGGGAGCCCCTGAAACACTTGGGCCAATGGTAAGTATTCATTTTATGGTTTAAGTACATTTGTACATTTTAATTAATGTTTGGTTTCATAGACAACTTACTGTATTTGACGGCATATAAGATGCGTTCTCATTTCTGGATGGCTCGCATAAAAAATAAAGTCCGTTTTGTTTATTTTTCTCTTAACATTTCCAATTATTTTTTAAATTACGTAAATATTCAATTGCTGAAATTTTGCTCACAGGTTATGTGAATACTGATTCATTATATTTTATAAAACCTGAAAATCTGCCGAATGCAGTTAAAATATCGTTGGAGACATCCAATCTGTTGTCAAATAATGTCATATATTTTAAGGCTCTACATGAAACAAGTGACTTTGTTTGCAGTCACATGAACTGGTGTAAATTTATATAAGCACACCAAGGATGAAGTTTGCCATTAAAATCCATCCATCCCAGATACGCCGGATAAGGTTTTTTCATGGCAAACTTCATCCATGGTGTCTATAAATTTTATATTTTACCTGCTATAAATGATATTTCCTTTCTTTTTTTAGTTCTCGGATCCGCCCGCAAAGTATAAGGAAACATACTTGGAGTTTTCCCGTCGAGGAGCAAGAGTTCTTGCTCTTGGGTGGAAAGAATTAGGTCGCCTGGCTAATCCCTCTCAGGCTCGAGAGCTTCCGAGAGAATATCTGGAGTCAGGTCTCCATTTTGCTGGCTTTGTGGTTGTTTCTTGCCCACTCAAAGTTGACTCGAGATCTGTCATAAAGGAAATTATGGATGCTTCCCACAAGGTGCAGGGTCTTGAACTCTTTCATATGCAATGTACTCAGTGCATGCCTTTTTTGCTTCTCAAAGACAAACCTTATTTTCTTTAGTATCTGTTCAATTTAACAGTGGTTTTCATGTAATTATTTCTTAGTAAAATATTGCAGCATTATCTGCTTGAGTGGGTTTTCTGTCAGCATTTAAAATCTTTTTAAGCTCATTCAAATCATGCTTGGAATGTCATGTGTTTGAGATGTTGTATTATAAAAATACCGTATTTGCAAGTTTTTTATCATTTGTGTTTTATGTTAAAATTGTTTGCTCTTGTGCTGCCATGTTGGAATATCAGATTTACCTCATTTCAAGAGATGACTTTGAAGCTCTTGTGTAGGTGATTGTTGCATTCCTTCTGATTTACGGTAATTGTTTCCATTGGCGTTGTCATGAAAATAAAGCCATGATCATGTGGCATCAAGCCTGATAGAAGTTGAACTTATCAGGAATACCTAATGTTGATTAACTTCCCTTGAGTAGTAATATTAATTTATCCTTAAATAAATAAGGTATTCCAATGAAAAGATGGGTTGTATGGAGACACTGACCTATTGTAAGACCTAAGATAAATTTACCCAAGCCATCCTGGAAGTCTGATTTGCTTCATCATGATTTGGTTGATCAAATCAATGCCATTCTCTGATGTAGGTTGTTTTAATGCTAAAATTTGCCGTTTCTCTTGCAGGTAACAATGATCACTGGGGACAATCCACTGACAGCCTGTCATGTTGCTGGTGAACTTCGGTTTGGCAGGCACACTGTGATGCTCATCTTGACTCCACCGACATCGCCGACACGGGCCAAACCAGAGAATGCGAATTTGAGCGGATGGGTGTGGGAGAGTGTGCATGGAACGCTAAGCATCCCCTTGGACCTTGAGGCTGATATACCTGATCTCATTGCTGAACATGATCTCTGTGTCACTGGAGAAGTAAGTCACGTTGTCTTCTCATGATTCACTAAGATATACTTCTATAAGAGTTGTTGGTCATTATTGTATGGGAGGCTTCACAGAAACGATGCAAGGAAACTGAGATGGACTGCAGTAAAATCTCGTTATTACTGAGTTCATGGGTCCGAGAAACCAATGGTTCATAATAACAAACTTTGTGAGAGTGTTTCCTATAGGAATCATTGCAAAAAAAAACATAACTTGCAAAATTCTCTGTCTCTTCAATCACCCGTACTTATAGTCTCACTGCAGAATAACTTCAGAGTCATGTGTATGATATATGCGATTAAATTATGATAAAATACAGTAAATCCAGGGCTCCCAGTCTACTGTGAAAACCTTAAACAGTGAATAAGCCGTGATTTTCGTCTACTGTGAAAAAAACCTGGAAAAAGCCGTGAAATCTGTCATTAAACCTTAGAAATCTCTCCAACTTGATGGTAAAACTAAGATTGAACAATCGAAATAAAAATCGATTTGTCGCTCATGTTTCAAGGTCAGTAACGTGCAGACACAGTCCACGCATTTATGTTCATACGTATGTTTGAAGCGTAATAGGGAAGTGCACTAGTGTTTCAAATGCACCAAACACATTTTTTAAATTAGAGTTCAGAATAACATATTGTCGTAAAACCACAGTTTAAATCCTAATAGTGAATACTTGATTCGAGATGACCGTCTGAAATATGGAAAAATTCAAAGGCCGCGAAAACGGGTGTCCATGTTGAATATTGGCCGTGACGTCACAAGGCAGTAGCAGAAGGCAGCTTCTACACCGTTTAGTTCTACCACTATTATTGCATAGAAAAATTACAGAATTTGAGGGTATCCGTTTTTTGCTGTCATAAAATATCTTCAGATTATATATGTGGCTGCTTCTCTTTTGAGTAAACGACTTCATCATTGCGTAATATATTAATATTCATTTACGTGTCAACTTCAAGTTTGGAAAGAGTAGTACGAATAGCACATTGAATATTTAATAAATGCATGATGGCATTTATTTTTCGCTGGGTATATTTTGGCACAATGCCGTTTATCATGCCAAAACTTTTTTTGTAAGAACCGAGTCAAACTAATAAACCTATTTCAGACGTTTGCTGCAAGACTTATTCGTTGCGTATGTATTCACGCCGGCCGGAACGTTCGCCCTTCGCTACTAGAATCATGGGATGTTAGCCTTATTTCCGAGCTAGCTGGTTGTTGCAATGGTTCGCTGTCCAGGATGGGTTCAAGAAAAGATAATCGTGGTTGGGAGAAGGAAAATTCCAACGATTTATAAATGGTATACCAAACTTTGATGTATTTATGGTTACTGAATTTTTGAATAAGGAGGACAGGTTCAACGCTCCATGGAAATGCGAGACGTTAAGGCTAACAAGGGGAGACCGCGTACCTTGCTGCATCTTTTTCAATTAGGGCGTTAGTTAGGCTGCAATTAATTAATTTTCATGCGTTACTTTTTACAAGTTATGTATATAAATTCAAAATATCCTTAAATTCCTAATGGGTCGGATGGTGTAGTGGTAGAGTGCACAAGTCATAAGAAAGATGATACCCGAAGGACCGTGGTTCAAGCCTACGATATGGCATAATTTTTTGTTGCCTTCATTGTGATCATACGGCGTCAAGTTTATCATTAATTATAATTGCAGCAATCATTGGCATGACACAATTTTTTTATCGTCATTATGGCGTTTAGGTATTTTAGCGGTGTCATTACAAACGCCGAGATACGATGACTACAAGGGTTGGTGTGCGCTAAAATGTTAATTTTTTCTTTGCTTATACTGACCAACTTCCACATTAAAAATGAAAACCACTCTTGCAAGAGCACATACCATTAAAGGCTCGCGGCAAGCAACAATATGCGTACAGGCATAATTAATAAGAACACAAAGCGAATATAAAATGCCATATATCTCGAACACTTGTAATTCACAATACTCCAAAGGGAGTTTACTTACTCAGTACATACCTCAGTACCTTGTACTCAGTACCTACCAGTTTACCTCAGTAGCAGTGCTAAAAGAACCATTCTGAAATATAATTTCAACTAACAAATAGGATGAAACAAAAGTTGATAACCCTGGACCGGGCTCGCTGGCGTATAAAATACGTCAATCTTTGAAAACCAAGGATTTCGACATTGTACGTACATTCTGGGCTATAATGGTCTCGTGTATTCTTACAATGTACTTTGACTGCCTATAATGCGAGTTTTCAAAGTTCGAGGTATTGTAGCTAATTTTTTAGATCAGCAAGATGAACCCGTCACTAGTGGAGTACAAATTACGCCGCGCGACCTGCCGTGTACCTCTATATCTGTATCACCTATAAATGTACTAATTTCAACAAATAAAGATTAACTTTAACAAAAATCGTTTGTTATCATATATGCACATATCATGGGCAAAGTACGCATTTTGCTCGGTCGTGTAAAAAAACAGTCGCGCCATAATTCTTTAACCAAACTACTTTCAGTTAATAAATTACGTAGGTCAACGGGGAAGATGCTATATTTTGACTCAACACACTTTCTGATGTGACTGAGGTACCTATTAATTAAATTATTATAATATAAATATCAATTTGATCTTACAATACCTTAAAATGATCTTCAAAACAGAATATCATCGATAGGTAAGAGTCAGGAGCAGCCTTGAACCATTTATTCCGTATAGCTTGTGCTTAAGGCACGGGAATGAATATCTTCTCCAGGCTTTTGTTTCGACGTCGAGATGAAATTTGGAACAAAAAATCATTTATAATTCTATTTTGAATTCATGTTTTCGGTACTAGACGACATTTTTAGGAAGCAAACTCCACCGATTCCCGGAAACTCTCGCCGCGCTAAAGAAGGCGACGGAATACAGCGATACTCCACTGGTGACTACTGCCTTGTGACGTCACATCTCAATCAAGATGGAGGCACTGTGTTTCAGCGCAACATGAAATTTTCCGACTTTCAAAACGTTTTAAAGTGCATACCCCAGATGCAGAAAATAAAAGTGACTATACTAATGTTTCTTTTTTAGGCTAAACTTTCAAATTCAGCAATAAAAAAAAATTAGTGCACTTCCCTATTATTGGTCCATGTGTCATGACGATTCATTGATGAAACCTGTGAATGGAAGACTGGTGACCAGTAAAGTGTTCATTAACCCTGGCAAAAAGTCAGACACTTCTTCACTTCCCTGCATCCGTGCTCCATCCATTTTCCCAATCACAACCTTTAGCAGTCCCTGAATTTTGCTAATGAGAGGTGGCATCATAAGAGATAAAGATTTCATTGCTGCGTTTGTATTCACGGCATCTGTCGCCTTTGTTAAATTTTTAGTTAATGTGCGGCCGTTGATTTTACGTGATCAATATTTCTAACTACAGTAGAACCTCGTTAAAGCGAGTACGGGCTATAGCGACACCCCCGCTATTACGAGAGATAGCCGATGCACCGTCAATTGACCCTAGAATAAGCATGTTAAAAAATTCGTTTTTACGAGACCCTTTCGGTGTTGGCTCTCGCCATAGCGAGGGTTTCACCGCCGGAAGACTTTCATCAAGACTCCTTAACCTCTGTAATTGCTAGCGATCTGTTTGAAATGAAGTAAATGGAGTGCTCAGTCTCAAATTTATGTGGTAAACTGTCGTTCGATAAATATAATGATTGACGAAACAATGCTTTGCATGATTTTTTATTCAGTGCGGCGCTTATAAATTGTTTGAATAGTTAGTCGTTATTTGAGTAAGGAAATTTAGTGATGCAAAAAAACATCGCCTTTCGTCTGGATTTATGCTTACGTTTATCGGATAGATGTTTATCTGTCGCCGCACCACTCCTGTTCCTGTATATCTGTTAGCAACGGGTATATTGGCTATTATTTGCTCCACCTCCGGTAAAGCGACAATTCGCTATAGCGAGTGTTTATTAGTGCACCGTGGAGTGTCGTTATATCGAGGTTGCACTGAAATGTGGCTCGTCAACGGACCGTGGATTTGGAGACATTTACACCATGAAAACCTGGAAAAAACTGTGAATTTTATAATGTAGTGAGAGTGGGATCCCTGAAATCCTCGACATATGGACTAAATGCATTCCGATACGTAGTTCATGAGTTGAAACACCTAAGCAAGGCAACAAAAATGTGCAGAATGCAACACTGCAGTACAAATTTGCTTGAACTCCCGATGGAAACAAACTGATCTTGCTGCGTGTGCGACGCAACTGGAGCTGAAAACATTTGGCTGTCCGAGGGAAGGAAATACTGGCAAAATACAGTTCTTGACTTCACAATGTTTCAATTGATATTTTTTTTAGATTGTGCTCAAAAAGAGTGTTCCTCTACCAGTGGCGCCGACTCCATGGGGCCTGAGGGGGCCCGAGCCCCCTCAAAGATTCGTTAGGGGGGGCTGAGACCCCTCAATAATTCAAGAAAATAATTAAGTTATATTATGCTTTGGAAAAATCACAAAAATATATTGGTATTTTCCCATGTTTGACGATAGATACCTTTTAAATGCATTCAATAATGTGTTAAAACAAATAATTTTAAGGTAGTAAGCAGGTTAACTGAAAACAAGTGGTGTGAATTATGATAGTGTTACAGTACTGAGACACACTTTGAATTTAACCTCTTCCCGGAGTAAGACCCCCGATATGGGCCCCCCCAATATTTTTTATAAGTCGGCGCCCCTGTCCTCTACACCACACCACTTTGCATCAGCCCACCTCAAAAGGCACCAAATTTGAAATTTCAGGCACGCCTCAATTTTTTGAATGTAAATCTCTGAAAGGTCTAAAGTCGAATGTTAATAATTAGAGATCATACTGTACTTCTATTAGAGTTGTTGGTCATTGTTTTGGGGGAGGCTACAGAAAATTGATGCAAGGAAACAGAGAAGCACTAATCTCTCTTTCTGCAATTGTCTTTTTTATTTCTTATTACTCAGTTTAACCTCATGTACCGTATAAGCGCATGTAAGAGGCGCACCTTTTTTCCCAGAAATTGCAGCCGAAAATGGGGGTGCGCCTCTTACACAAACTTCTTATCTTCCCCCCTCCCCTTCACCGGTCGCAAGTCCAAGGGGAACTGAGTGGCCTTGGTTTTCAGCGTGAGTCTGACATCTGAAACCCTGGGTAAAAATCAAGCGGCAGGCAGGGGAGTTTATCCCTTAGTGACGTATTTTTAAAATGCTCCTGTTTGAATTTCTTGCAACCATCGCGCCGTCATGTCGGTACCCCAGAGGTGAACATTGAAAAGATCGCGCGGGGTGAATCGCTCCGGAGCGCGCGCTAAATTTACTGCCACGAGTGGGAATCCCACAGCATTTATACTGCATATTGTAATCGCTTATCAAACGTATAGAAACGCGTCGTTTTGAAGGACATACCTGGTTAATAGTCAACATCTGTCTTGCCGAGCAATTTCCATTACGCTGAGCACCTGATTTTTCCAAAATCATCTTCAGACGCTAATATGAGGATTATTGCAACTTAAAATTATATTGGTGTCAAAACCTGCGGTTTAAAAAAAATCGAACGAGTGTGCTCATTGTTGGACTAAATGGTGGATAGAAGAAATCAGAAATGCTTATAAGTGAAGAGCGCTGAAGGAGAGGTCGAGGGGAAGGAGCGCGCTCCCTCCCCTCCGTATTTCAAGCTACGAAGCTATGAGCGAAGGAGCAAGGAAAGAACACGTCCGATCTTGCATGTGACGTAGTTGCCTTTAATGCGAAGGGGCGAAGGCGCAGCAATGTGATATTCGCAGTTTGCGTTACCTGAAGTTTCCAGTCCGTCTCGTCTTGTTTGAATGCGCGTATGCTACGCTTGTTTCTTCCGAAATTGTGCTGTTTGGACTATGTTGAATATTAGAAGCCTTGTTTTAGCTATAAATCTCTGTGTCAATCAATTAGAGCTCAAAAAACTTAAATGCTGTCAGGTATACATCGCATTAGGTCTAATTCTTTTTAGAACCCCGTGCGTGTCTTACAATTGCTGAAAGATATCGAGATATCTCCGAGCTCAGAAGGTGACTCACCTAGCATTTGACCTCCAGAAACTCGGAAAATTGAACCTGGTAGACCAAAAAAGGTCAGTTGGTGAGATGGGGTAGGGATGAAACAAGTTTCCATTGTTCCCCTGTAATTTGATATTTTCCTATTTTCCTGTGAAGTCTCGGAAAGGAAAAAACGGCTGATGGAGGGCCGAGTGTAGTTCCATTAGGCCCCTTGCACACACACCGATTTTGGCCGATTCGGCCGATATTTTACCGGCGAAGCGATGCTTGCGCACACGCCGAATTTTTACCGGTCAAACGATAAGTTGCTATGTTTTTGAGCCGGCGCCGGCGATCCACAGTGACAATGGCCGGCAGCTAACCGGCATTTTGCCGGTGCTGGCACGTGGTCGGTACGTGTGCAAGCTCCAATGCTCTCCCATTGTTCACTATTGGAATGTGGACAGCCGATATTTTACCCGCCGTCCAAAATCTGTGTGTGCGCAAGGGGCCTTAAATCTACGACGTGGTTATTATCCTACGGCGCTGAGATTGCCCCGATTGTTGTCCAATCTCTTGGGAAGGTTCATGCTATGTGCCTGTCGTGTTTTGCCTTAAAATTTTCCACGGCTGCAATTCTATTGCAATACTTCTGCGAGAGCTTTTAGACAAAATTGTTCGTGAGTAGGACAAGCAACGTAGAGTGATGGCTTATGCAAAGAGAGGATCGGAACTCTTTCTACTATAAAGAGGCAATAAAATTCTACTCAATCTTTCTACTCAATAAGGCAATAAACAGATGATTGAAAAACACACATTATCGACAAAATAATTGATGTGCTTATGATATTGACCGTATATTTTGTAGAGTGAATAATATTTTTCATTAAAGCAAATAGAAGATTAACATTTTAGCCAGATTTCTCTGAAGTTGCTGCTGATTGTATTAATAATGTCACTCCCAATTCCTTCTATATTGCAGAAGTGAACAAGACGATTGTAACACATAGTATCCCAGTCAGGCTGCATTTTTACCCTCTGATTTCTGGCTTTTTTCCATCTACCACAGCACCTTTGTTCTAGTCCTCTTTCTCTAATATGTTCCTATTCCTTTCTTTCCTTACCTGTGAATTTATTTGTATGTTTGCACTTAAGACATGGTGTGAATGAATGAAGTAATATAATAAATAATGTCACATATTAGATATGAGCTTAATAATAACAGTAACAACCTCAAAAATCTTCAATTGAATAATAAATATATATTAGTTATTAGAGTAGAGTCAATTTTGGGCGTCTACCCAAGTAAGTTGAACCGTCACTTATAAGATGTAGGTAATATTTTGGAACTATAGTTTTGGAAAAATTAAATGCCGTCAAATTGGATAATTCCTTCTTACAGTTATTCTGTTCGGATCAGCATGGCCTTTGTTGCCTCTGTAATGTAATGATATCTCATAATATTATTATTATCATGAGTGCTGTTAAAAATACCTTTACTTTTTCATTGAAAATTCTTACTGTCTGCTTCCTGAATTCAGGGCCTTGCATTCCTGCATGGAGGTACTCCCAAGCAACGAGCGTTCCTCCTCAAATTGCTGCCTCATGTGCGGGTGTTTGCTCGTGTTGCCCCTAAACAGAAGGAGCTGGTTATCACCATGCTTGAAGAACTTGGCTATGTGACGTTAATGTGTGGCGATGGCACCAATGATGTTGGTGCCTTGAAGCATGCTCATGTTGGTATGTAATAATTTTTCTAATATTGCATATTCCTCTTCCAATCAACAGACTGCTTGGGGAATGTATAAAACCTTGTTGTGAAACCACTTTGCCATTGGTGGATTTTCATTCCAAAGGAAATTACTGAAAAATGAGAAGTATGTACAATGTACATAATTGGAGAAATCTCTTTTCACATCTTCACAATCATACGTTCAAAATTTACTGTTATGCTCTGGAGAATATGTTTTATATTTTGCGTATTCCCAAATTATATAATTATGTAATAAATTAAAAAAAGTGCCACAAAAGCAAATATTTTACAGATCGTCATTTTATTTGCTATCTATGTATGAGGAGACAGGCTCCTTCCTCCGTTGTTGCCACCAAAGGGAATTCTCTTGCACCCTTTGGAGTGAAGGCTCCGTGACAATACCGTTACTCGAGAGTCAGTACATAATCGTTTCCCATCCTAGCCCTTTTGCTTTTGGCATGGGTGCCATGTTGGGTTTTCTCATCAGTGTCTGTTGAAAGCAGGGAGTATGTGGATGCACAGTTATGCCATACACTTCATCGGAAGTTGTGTGTGCAAAATAAATCCACATTCACATAATAGTGTCCACGCTCTTTATTTATCATAACCTTGGGCACTCAGCCAAATGCACACATTTTTTGTTGCTTCGGGCCAGATCGTGCAGTGTAATCATCTTTCTCTTTTACCTCTCTGTGCTGAACAGGTGTGGCCATCCTCTCGGATGCCCCTGAACGTCCATCAGAGAGGTCATCTCCAACGCTTTCGAGCAGTTCCAGTGGTAGTCAGCACCGTTGGCCTCCTGGGAGTGGTCGTGGCAGTCGAGGGATGGGTGGGTCGCCTCCCATAATGAACCTCGGTCCTCTGCCAGTTGACAACAATGCGCCCATCTCTCCATCCCGAGGAGGTGGTCACAGGGGGGGCGGTGGCGGTGCCAATAACAACACCCTTCGACAGCGTGTGATGCGTGGGCTGGAAGACGAAGAAAGGGACATGGTGGTGCGACTTGGGGATGCTAGCATAGCTGCACCCTTCACGTCTAAGCTGAGCTCTACTCAGTGCAGTGAGTGTTCAGTGATTCTCTACTATTGTAGTTTCTAAGGAATGAATTTACCTAAATTTGCTGTCAAGTCATATCGAAATGAACAAGACACAAACTTAGTACATACAGTACACTCACAATTATCCGGGCCAATTATGGGGAGAGATGGCATAATAATAATAATGTCGTCTTTATCTCACAAGCGAATTTAGGACTAGATAGTCCTCTCTTACAATTAACTTGTCTGACAATCACATACATCCATGCCCTGGATGGTGGTCAAACCACCCAGGCGGGATTCGAACCCGCGACCTCTAGGTTAGCAGTTGGAGACTTTACCCCGGCACCACCGAGGCCGGCCAACACGGATAATCCAAATAATCAGGAAACAGGGATAATCCAAACTTTCACGTAAATGTCTTGTAATATTCATAATTTACGTAAAACAAGCAGTATATTATTATTTATGCAGTTATTCTGTTATTTAAGTGTGCTTCCCAGACTCACTGAGAGCTCTCTTTGCCAGTTCGCGATCTTTTTAGCGGCGATAAAATTGTTGTACTCATATTATTAATGCTCCATGTAAGGCCTGGATTCGAAAACCACACATCTGTGGCTGTGTGATCACGGATACAGAAAAGTGGTTTGCACGAATGCTTCAAAACCACTGCTCAACGTCGGAAATTACACTGTCAGTCACCACGGCACGTAGTCATGTCTCGCACAAGTTGCCCCGGTTGCAACTGCTGTGCGACGTGTATCCGTGATCAAGGAGCACGGTCGCGCACTGCGAGGCTTGGAAAACGGAACACGGTGCTCCCGTGAATGCAGCCAGCACGCCATCGCTTCCGTTTTACGATGGGGATTCTTACGGAACTAATAAGCCCTGTGTATCCTGGCATTAATGCAGTAATTTTTGATGATTTTGCGTCCGATTCTATTTTTTTATAAAGATAGCGGAAAAAATTGAGCGAGAGTGAAAATCATGCAATCCGCAACCCGGATAAACCGTAGCCGAACAATCGGGAGTCTGCTGTCTTTTGCAAACTTTTCTTGGCTTTGCCTTAAAGAATGCTTTTTGCGTAATTTAATGGAGAATTCAGTTTAAACCAGTTGAAGTCAAATAAAGAAGTACAGTGCAACCTCGATATAACGACACCCCACGGTGCACTAATACACACTCGCTATAGCGAATTGTCGCTTTACCGGAGGTGGAGCAAATAATAGCCAATATACCCGTTGCTAACAGATATACAGGAACAGGAGTGGTGCGGCGACAGATAAACATCTATCCGATAAACGTAAGCGTAAATCCAGACGAAAGGCGATTTTTTTTTGCATCACTAAATTTCCTTACTCAAATAACGACCAACTATTCAAACAATTTATAAGCGCCGCACTGAATAAAAATCATGCAAAGCATTGCTTCGTCAATCATTACATTTATCGAACGACAGTTTACCGCATAAATTTGAGACTGAGCACTCCATTAACTTCATTTCTAACAGATCGCTAGCAATTACAGAGGTTAATGAGTCTTGATGAAAGTCTTCCGGCGGTGAAACCCTCGCTATAGCGAGAGCCAACACTAAAAGGGTCTCGTAAAAACGAATTTTTTTAACACGCTTATTATAGGGTCAATTGACGGTGCATCGGCTATCTCTCGTTATAGCGGGGGTGTCGCTATAGCCCGTACTCGCTTTAACGAGGTTCCACTGTACAAAGCTGTAACACTACTCACCTTCAATTTTTTTTGTTTCGTGTTACCTTAGGGCATAGAAACACACTTAATTATGAAATAACATGCTCAAAATGACTTCTACACTTTTGTATTCAAAACATCATAAAGGAAGACTAATTGGGCCCAATTTACTATCAGACATTATAACAAATAGAATGCATAACTTCCTTTTCTATTCCAATGGGCTTTTAACTCTTCCCCTTTTCCTTGTGTATTTATTAGTGATGGGTCGGTTTGATTCCGCAATTCTTCGATTCCTCGATTCTCGGCCAAGAATCGGAATCGAAAATGAGGACTTGCCAATGTGAAAAATCGATTCCGATTCCAGTAGTACTTCAAACCACAAATTTAAATATGACCGCATTTCCAACAGTCATTTGACTTTTCGCACCGCATTATCGTAACAACAAAACACATTATCTTCTAGGGATTTGCGAGTACTCGAAAGTTCGAGTAGTTGGTACTCGACTCGAGCGTTTCGAGTAGTATTGCAAATATCGAGTCAAGTAAGTTACGGTTAGGGCTTTCGAGGATAGTAGGTCCAGCTATCTGCCGACAGGATGCGCTATCATGAAACTCATGTAGTATTACAGTTTTTAAAGCCGATAAGTCATTCCAATGCCTTGGCTTGGTAGTTTTAGCTTGCTGTACACCCTATAGTTGCCGGGGCCGAATACATTTACGCCAGCCGTGGCGTCCGATCGTCTTCCGACCCGGCGCACACCGGTCCGAAATCGGAAAAAGCTGGAATCAAGTCCAAAATCACCTTTTTGGGGATAGAGGCATGAAAATTAGCGTAAATACTCATAAATCATTACCAGGTATATACTTATATGCCATTTTACATATATACGACGCTTAAGTGATGATACAGTGGCCCAAACATGACCAACTTTTCAAAACCACGCGCGATCTCGTTAATCCTCGAAAATGTTTAAATTTATCCAGGTGGTGTTGCGTTGGTATGATTTTTATGGAATAAAAAACGCAATATTCCTTTCACTTGGTGCTTTGTCCATACTTCCTATGACTTTTGAAGATTTTGGCTTTCATCTGTCTGGTTTACAACGTTTTAAGTTTTTCACTTGAAATTTGACATAAAGTAGAAACTATCTGTCGTTTACGAAAAATATAACTCGGAAAATTTGTACCACAATATAAAGTAGAGATATCTAAAGATTGCTAAGCAGAAATCTTGGAAAAGAACGTTTACGAAGAAGGAAATAGGAGCGATTTTTCAATTGCGCGTCAAGGCTGAGCTACACGCCGCGGAACTCAGTAACTGAGGTCACTTTTTCAAGTTTTTTAAAACTTTAGTCTTGAAAATCGTCATTTAAAGCATGGATAATCGTCTTCATTGACTTAAAACAGTAAACTGAGGGTGTTAAAAAGGGTTATGTATAGATCGACTTTACCATTTAACGCATTACACAAGTGAAAATACTAAGGATACTATTGTAGCTACCCAGAAAGCAGAGTTTTCACATCACAAGGCATCTTTTAGCCTTTTTAATTACTGCGTCCGTCCGATGTGATATTCATTTGTAGCGTTTAGTTTCTTTCCTGAACTTAAAAAGACAAGAGTGTTTAAGGTTGATTAAACGACGTGAGAAGTATACATGTAGATATTTTTGGCTCTACAAAACTGAAGCTAAGTTCTTAAGTTCATTTGCTCGGGCAACTTGAGTTCCATGAGGATTCAAGATCCATAAAGATCGATGATGTACTTCAAGCTACCGAAATCTTGCAATTTTGGGAGGAAAGTACTTGCCCAGTCACACAATTATGTAGCAAAAGGATTTTCTGCAGGCAGTAATACTGTAACAAGGAGACATCAAAACCTGCTGGCTGAGCATGAGCATGTTGGTTTGGTTGGCAAGGGCCAAATATTACATGATTCATATAAGTAGTATTTAATCTTAATCATATGTGAATATGACTTTACTCAGGGCTCTCCATTGTAGTTATAAGTGGTCTTTTTCTTGGAGCCTATGTCGTCAGAATCGATGGAATCGGTATCGGTAGAATCGGAATCGAAATGTCAGAATCGGGATCGGAATCGATAAAATTTTGGAATCGACCCATCACTAGTATTTATAATAATGATTTAAGTTCCACTTATTGCATTCACTGCCGGATATCTTCCTCCGCGGTCCCTCTCTCGAATTCCCTCTACCGTTTTTATTTACTCATCCTTTCTTTTATCGGTTCTCTCTTGTCGCCTCCTTTTCCTTTGCGTCCTCTACTTTTCTTTCAGCCTGTCTTTTAAAACACGTCTTTTTCGTATCTCTCTCAACAAACGACTCCCATTAGTTTTCTCTCACATCCCTCCCTACTATTGTTACCTCCTCACTATGATTTTTTATTTATGTAAAAAACGACATGGCGGTTTGTTTACAAAGCTTGTGTGTTATTCAGTATGAAAGCTTTCACCAAGCTGTCTTGCTAACAATTTAACAGAATCCTATCAAATCCATATACTCAGGATTTGATGGAATTACTAGATTAGGATTTGAATACCATGCAGGGAGGTTCTCCATACTCATGGCAGGGAAAATCGAGTTCAACTTTAGGTGTGATGCTGCATCAATCGGATTGAAGTAGAACTTACAGAGTACACACGGAAGAAAGTATGGTAAATCCTCAGTACAGAAATTGAATGAACTAAGATTATGTCATTTGTATTGAGGTTCACTTCAAAGAGTTGAACCCTGGCATTAAATAGCAATGGAATATTCTATTGCCTTTTAAATCACTATGCTTCATGTCCAATCATTTCATAGTTCTCTTTATTTTTTGTCAGAAAATTTCTAAACAGAGTAGAAATATTTTATATCAAGCATCTCTCTTCCAACTGTAATGATTGAAGTAATAATAATTAGTGTTACGAAGTACCTTTTGAAGCTCTATCAATCTTTCTTTGCTTTTTTCTATCCACAAAAATATTCAGTTGACTCTAACTTCAGATTCAAAAAGCAAATACTGAAAAATCGTGTAACTTGAGCATTGAAAAAATCTCTTTGTTTCTATGGATAATTTGTTTGTGAAGTACTGCTAACTTTTTTCACGCATCTCAGTGTTCCTTGCAAAAGCCACTTTCTCACATACCTTAAATGTTAATGAATTTCTCCATTCTAAAGGCCATTTTAAACAGGGCACATATTTGCACAATTTGGCTTGTGTACTAAGGTGCAGTCAATTGCATTGTATAAAGGGGTCAATTGCTATAACATATGCAAGAATGCATGGACGTTAGATGGTAAGATAGCCCCTGTTCTAATTTCATTTGTGCAATTGCATGCCATAATGAGAAATTAATGGAGTTCTAACTTACACAATTACATTTCTCGTTTAAGACGGCCTTAAAAGTTAGCTAATAATGTCTGCATATTTTCTTTGCTTACATTGACTAGTGTCTACCTTCATTTTCCAATGTTTAGTCTGGAAAGACTGAAAATAGTTATGGCTCTGTCTCCCCCATCAAACTAACAAATATTTTTTTTATCGAAATCAGATTAAAGTATTGTGTGGAATAGGAGTCTTGCTTATTAGCCAGTATACTCACATTGATATCTGAATTTGTAATTCTACTAATGTAAAATCTACCAGTTTGCGGGTAACTCTTTGTTTTCATTTTATAATCCGCCTATTGTTTCTCTTTACAGTTTGTCATGTTATAAAACAAGGCCGTTGTACTTTGGTGACCACTCTGCAAATGTTCAAGATTTTAGCATTGAATGCACTTATCCTGGCATACTCTCAGTCAGTGTTATACCTTGATGGTGTGAAATTCAGTGACGCTCAAGCCACCCTCCAAGGACTTCTTCTTGCTGCTTGTTTTTTCTTTATTTCGCGATCCAAGGTAAGAGAATTTTATTCTCATCACATCAGCAGCATTAATGACATTCCCATAAAGAAGTCCATAGGTGTCAGTTGGTGCCCAGCAAAATTTTGACCTTTAAAAAATGATAGTTTTGGGGTTATTATTAATTTTTGGTTCTTACTCGAGCTCTTGACTTTATATGGAAGTCATCCACTTATCACTTTAATTTACTTCACAATCATTATTGTTGTAATTACATAACTTTTAAAAACATTTATAATTTAGCAGATATCTATTAAAGTTTTATTGAACTGAACTGAGATACAAACCAGGGAAATTAATCCACCAAAAATTATGGAATTTTGTGGTAAATAAAAGTATTACACAATAACTTTTTGTCCTTTTAATTACCTTTTTTTGTACAGAATCAATGCAATCTCTGCTATTCATAATATGTAAATTGCATCAAAAAAGTTAATCCTGTTGGTTAAACAGAGGCATTCTGTTGTGTTTAACTCTTGAATAGTTGTTGGTTATATTTATTACAAAACCAGCTCAAAAGATTCGCTCTTAAAGGGTTTTTCTTGAGGTCAGGTCTGCATTTTACACTAAAGTGCTGAAATATTATGTTTTCTGAATCCAAGTAAATTTTGTTCCATTGTTGTTAAGGCCGTTTTACACAGTACACGGAATTGCGCAGTCTGACGTACGTGTGAAGGCGCAATCAAAATTGCGTCGTGTAAAGTGGTGAATTGCTAGAACACATGCGAGAATGCGTGGATGCGAGACGGCAAAATAGCCCCTGTTCTAATTTCGTTCATGCATTCGTGCAATTCCACGCCATTTTAGAAATTCATGCAGCTCTAACCTGCGCAATTCCGTGTACCGTGTAAAACGGCCTTTAGAATGGCTTGCGATATGCAGTGCCTGTAATAGCACGGTATATGCTTGCACAAGGTATTCCTTTGGTGGTATGTGATTTCAATTTTTTCACATTAATGGGGAACCTTAGCATTACCATAATGTTATCTATCTGGTATCATCCTCTATCCCCTAGACTCTTTCATGGGTACCTCATTCTCCTACAGTTAAAGATTAATAATCTGTGACATACTTATCCCATTGAATTCCTTGGACGTAACATTTGAAATTTAACACTGTTACAGTTTTTTTTGTGCAGCTTCCCAAGTGTAAGCAAATACTCATATCCATTTACTCGTTGAGTGCCACGTGGTTTTATAGCGACTTCCACATCAGGCCGCGCAAACAGGTATCGTGGTACAGCAATGCAAAGTGCAAAACTGGCAAATTAGAATTTACTCGATGGAAATTTTTAAATGTATTTAGGCCGTCGTTTCTCATTATAGTGAAAGGTATTTCTGTTCTTTGTTTTACAACAATTTTTATGTTTACCTTGTTATAATAAAATTCATTAAATTTTCCTGAAAAGTGTTCCATTTTTACCTTTCTTATCATATTTTATACTGTCAGTCACCGGTGACTGATGTGGCACTCAATGTGTTAAAAATGCCATTCTTTGAAATCTCAACCCAATGACTGTCTCTTTAGCCAATGAAGTGACAAAGTTTGGGTCCCATGAGTTTTTGTTTACTGAGGTTTTTTTTTCTTTCAGCCTTTGAAGGTTCTGTCACGTCAGAGGCCTCTTCCAAATATCTTCAATCTGTACACAATACTCACTGTGCTTCTTCAATTTGCTGTGCATTTTGCCTGTCTTGTGCTTCTGGTGAGGCAAGCAAAGCAGCATTCTATAGGGGATGAAGAGGCTCCTGTCCCTGCCACAATTGCCAACAGGTAACTAATGTGTTGGGGCATTAGTTTTTAATGGAGTCGATCCTTGGCCTTAAAGATTTTATTGCATATAGGTATGCGTGATTGACTCTTCAAATAGAGATGAACAATCTGTATGATATGCGGGACGATATGTTGGAAGTTATTAGCATTAGTTAAATGAAAAATTACAATCTTTGTGCTCTTGAGAATGTTGTTGTAACAACGAAAAATGTTGTACTCAAACAAATCTAGTTCAAAGATTGCAATGTTTCATTTGAATAAAGATAAACAAATTTGAGAAATTTGCTTGTAACGCAAACTCCCGATTATCTGGGCTAATGATGGGTAGGGGTGGCACGAATAATAAAAAAACACGAATTATTCAAACTTTCGCTTTAATTTCTTGTAATCTTCACAATTTACGTAAATCATTAAATATATTATTATAAAAGCTCTTTGTCCATTATTTTAGATAGCTTCCCAGACTCACTGAGAGCTTTATTTTCTCGACCGTAATCTTTTTAGGGGCGATAACATGATTGCACTTGTATTTCTACTGCTCCATATAATTTCCGGAAACTGTGGCTGGGAGATCATGGATTCTGAAAAGAGATTTGCGCAGTGATTTTGCACGGATGCTACAAAACCACTGAGCAATATCAGAAGCTACAATGTCACTGTGTGAACTCATGCATGGTTAATCCGCAGCCGGATAATCAGGAGTCAGCTGTATTAAATAAATGTCTAGTCACAGAGAATTTTCAAATTGGAGGCTTTTCACCTACTTGAAATTTTCGATGTCACATTATTCGAGATTTCATCGATGTCAATGATGTTCACATCACAGCTGAGCATGAATCCGGAATTCCCTAATCCAGAAATACCCACAATCCATAATATTTCTGAAGTGTGCTTCATCAATTACAGTGGAACCTCGGTAAAACGACACCCCATGGTGCTCCAATAAACACTCGCTATAGCGAATTGTCGCTTTACCGGAGGTGGATCAAATAATAGCCAATGAACCTATTGTCAACACTTATATACGAACAGGGTTGGTGTGGCGACTGAGATATTTCCTGTACAATAAGCGTATGCATAAATCCTGATGGAAGGCGATGTTTATTGCATCATATTATTTCCTTACCGTAATAACAAACTTAATTACAAGTAAACTTTATCCTATTGTCAACACTTATATATGAACAAGATTTGTTTGAGGACGAAGATAATTTTATCTGAGAAACTGAAGCATGAATTCAGACAGAATGCGATATTTTTTGCATCACTAAATATTCTTACCTTAAAAGCAAACTAGCCGTTCAAATTATAAGCCCCGTACTGAATGAAAATCATTGCTTTGTCAATCATTTTTCCGATGCACAACTGACCAAGCCACACTTTTCTTCGCACTGACAGCACTTACGTGATCAATCCATTAATACGGTATTTGTTTACTGAAAATTCCAAGAATTATTGATAATGCTGTATCGCGGTTGTATCCTTCATCCAATGTTTCCATTGGTTTTTGTTTGGTTATGGTAATTGTTACCTGTTCGTTTCGTTGAAGGTAGGCGATAAATCGTATCGCATTTGTTTCCGCAGACGAAAATAGTAGAAGGTGGCGGAATGACCTTGCCTCGGGAAACTTTCTCTTTTATCAAGTGCATTTATCTGCATTATTGATGTAAAAAATTTGCTAATCGTGCAAAATAATGTTATTATAACAGCTGTTGTTTCACAATAATAAAGTAATAATTGGAATGTTCTGCCCGCGATGTTATTGCTATAATGTATTGAGTGCATGCACTGCAGTATAAACGATTTCAATCAAAATTAGCAATGGTACAAAAGATATTAACTTGAAAGTTCTTCGCGAAATATATTACGCAAATATGCAGATGTCAATTCAGTAATATATAAGTAAGCTGCAAGACACAGCAGGTAATATAAGACGCATGGGAAATAATATGTAACAATATATTGTATGCTTTTCATTTCATATATGAAATGAAAAGCATATTTATTTGATGAACCCTATGGACAACAAATCTAATAAGTATCAATTTGTTAATTTAAAATTCTCAATTCTCTCATGACTGTGAAACATTAAAAAGGATGTAGAAGTTTTGAAATAAAATTAAAGCGCACCATTAACTTTTTACAGACGCCCTTGCCAACAGCACATTACCTGCATCTAGAATAGGTAACGAAGTATAATTTGCAAAATTCCTCATAAATTATAAAATTAACTTAAGAAAATGTACAACATTAATAAACAAAATATATTATTCAAATAAACTTGTGTGAGACAATAAATACAGTAAACTCTTGATTTTACGAAGTCAGTGGGACCGGAAAATTGGCACTTCGTAAAATCGAGTTTCGTAAATTCAAACCTTTTTCATAAGTCACGAAAAAAATGTTCGCTTTTGTTTCTTCCGCCGTTTTTTGTCTTTAGTGGTCTTATTTAAATGTTTTCGGTGGTTATTCTCGGTATAATTCATAGAAAAGGCTTTTTGCTATCGATTTATGATGTGAAAAATCGTTAAATAATTATACCACCATAAAATTCCCATTTCTTGTTCATACTTCAACATCAACGATCGCTAAAGAAATTCCCGACCAGTTTAGAAAACGTAATCAAGTAATGAATTGCAATGTTTATTATAAGAATTTACAGTAATAAATTTGTGGTTAGGAGCCAATAGCTACTATTAAGTATGCAAAAGATAGATATTTGTTTCTGACACCCACGGAATTTTAGCGGCAGCCGGCCTAACCGCCATTTATGTCGCCCTCTATCGCTCAGTGACGAGAAAAAAAGAAAAACAAGGGTCTTAGCCCGTTTCCAAAATAACCTTCGTAAGTTAATATTTCGAGTTACTTCGTATTTTCAGCAGAATGTGCTCTATTTTCACTGAGATTCAATTACGATCATAAACAACGTAGGATGTGATTATCTTCTGGCGAATATTTGAAGTAAATTCTGTTTGAGTTCTCCGTCCGACTACTGTGTTCCATCATCTTCGCAGACGTTGCCATAAAAGACTTAATTCTTCATCAGGACTGTATTCTTCATACCGGGTGTGAGGTGACCTGTTCATATAGTATGTTTCTCTCCTTTTATGCCGACAGGAGCAAGGTTCCAACCGGAAAACGACAGGAGAAACATCTTATAGTATCGGAGAAATATAGATAGAAACGTTACTATCCACATTGATTGTTTTCCTACAAGACACGTTTTATCATTTCTCAACGTGGTTAAGTATTGGTTCGCTAGCGTGAATTCCCAAAAAATGACACGCAAAAACCTGTACCGTCACCTCATTTAGTTTTCGTGTTCCTTTCTCCGCCGTATTGAAAGTTAGGCAAAGGATCATTATATACTAGGCAAAGATACTTCTTCCGCCTCTCTCCGGTTAATAACTTCCCCCCGTTGCAGGTAAAGATGAACCATGCCCTTCTCCACAATCGGGGAACGTTCCCAGTGGGTGGGGTGAATAAGAGTGGGATGGGGATTGCCTGAGGGAAGAAGTGTGGTCATCACAAGGACTGGTGAAGGGGGCAGGACAAAGAAGGGTGGGGAAATGGCCTTCAGCTCTGCCTCAGTCTACTTTTGGGGGCCGTATGTATTTTTTTGCGACGCACACAAGCTCAGTCACCTTAGGGAGAGAGTGAATGGGAAATGCTGGGGAAGGAGGGGTTTGGGATGCGTAAGGTGTAAGGTGGGTGTCAGCAAGATCAGTCAAAGGCGGCAGGAGGGAAGGGACAAAGGCTTTTGAAAGACAGAACCCCAGCATGGGAGAACGGGGAAGCGCGTGAGAAGAAAGTTCATGGTTAGACTTGGAAGTGCGTCTTCATTACGAGAAGCCTGAAATATAAATTGGCGGTAAATAGAGCCCAATACTTAAGATATTTAAGTTGTTCATTCACAAAGGCCAATATATACACGAAAAGATATTATGGCGCGGATTGCATTAATCAACGTCCATTTCGGGATGTTATTATTTTCTGTTCCCATTTATAAAAGTAGCAAATAGATTTGAAAGAATGATAATCATGAATAAAAATATCTAAATCGATATCCAAACGCACATGAGCAAAATAGATGAATGTATACATACCGATCCATCGCAAGTAATACCGCTCAAGCTTCTTCCGGTACAGGACTTTAAAATCTTGGATAATGCCTTGGTCCAAGGGCTGGGACTTGCTAGTCGAGTTCGGGGGTAAAAAGAGGACTCGAACATTAGCCAATTTTAGATCTTCCACGTATTTATGAACGGTGGCATTATCCATTATTAAAACAATTTTGCTGTTCTCTCCAGCAATTTTTCTCTGTAGACGTACAACCGTTTGCTGGAAAATTTCTCGGGTCATCCAGCTGTTTTTATTTGCATGGTAAAAAACGGGGAGGGCTTCCAATTTTACATGTTTTAAGCACCGTGGCCTTTCAAATTTCCCAATGACATCGGGCTTATTTTGTCCGTGCCCGTTTGGTTGACGCACAGCCCCACAGTAACACGCACTTTACTCTTTTCCCCCCCATGGCACCTTTGCCCTTTGAAACCCAGGGTTGCGTCAGGTAATGCATTAAAAAATAGCCCAGTTTCAGGGGCCAGCGAGGGTGAGCTCGTCGAGGAAAGGGTCCCGGATTAGGGACCCTTAGAAGTGCTTCGGCGAAAAGTAGTCAAGTAGTCTTCGTTGTACGTTCACAGCAGTGCAAAGGGTTAATTAGGGGTGTACGAAATACTCCGCGCGACCTTCCTGGCATGTTAAACTACGAATTATTGTCGATGCTATGTTTACGAGCAGGCACGTAAGTAGTGGTATAATGTCAGCCGCGATATTTTAACTGTACTCCTACTCCCCCTAAATTCCCACAGTGAGGTTTTTGGCGACCCATTTCTCTCCAAAGTTGCATTATCATTTACGATTTCGCACTTTTGATGGACCACAGTTAGAAGCGCTGATTTTTTAGCTACTTACGCCGGCATAACTAGTTTTGTTGACAAATTTTTCGCCGTAGTTCGTATAAACGAATCCATTTGTTCCTAGGGACCGAGCCGAGGTTCGTAAATTCAAAAAATTTCGTATAATCGAAACTTCGTATAATCGAATAGCGCCATGTATTTAGCATAGGCTTTTCACCGGGACCGCAATATCACTTCGTATAATCGAAAACTTCGTAAAATCCTGCTTCGTAAAATCAAGAGTTTACTGTATGCCGTTATTTCAATCCCCCACGGCTTGGGAACTCACTTAGACTCGATCACAAAATAAAATAGTAATTAAACATTTGATTTCAACGAAAATTATTCAAATAAACTTGTGTGAGACAATAAATATGCCGTTATTTCAATCCCCCACGGCTTGGGAACTCACTTAGACTCAATCACAAAATAAAATAGTAATTAAACATTTGATTTCAACGAAAATTAATTTAAAAAAGAGTCAAGCGTTGCTTGCTTCAATTTTCTTTCCGTTGCACGCATTACATACTTCTCAACAGCAGTAAACGATCCAAGATCGTCTGCTGAGGCACTGCTTGCTCTGTACACGTCATTGATTACGTCAAGGGCCTTTAACACATCATATTTTGGTGGAAGAGCAACAGCACTGTCCTCCAGATCCTCTGAATCAGAGCTCGATTCAACATGTACATCGTCATTGCGCACGGTATTTAATATGGCATCGTCAGTCATTTCCTCACGAGTGGGGGCAGAGTCATCAGCTTCTACAAAACTACTATAATTACACGAACCGAAATGAGTTTCTATCGATTCCCAACCTTCAGGGTTTATCAAGCTCGATTTTATCGTCTTGATGAGCTGAAAAACCAGCATGTTTAAAGCACGAGGCTATTGCATCAGCTGATATTTTGTCCCAGCTACAAACAACAGCACGCATCGCATCCAAAATATTCCACTTCATCCTTTTGAAGTTTTTTAGTTCCAGTTGCCTGACTACAAAATTCACAAGCAAAGTTCTATAATGATGCTTCAACAATTTTATTATTCCTTGGTCGAGTGGCTGCAGTACGCTAGTTGCATTAGGTGGCAAAAAAACAAGTTCTGTATTCCTAAGGTCGATTTTTGGGTGGGCCGGGCAGTTATCCACAAATAAGACGACCTTCCTATTTTTACCTCCTATTCTTGCGTCGAACGCCCTTAGCCACTGAGCAAAAAGTCCGGAAGTCATCCATGCTTTGGAATTATTCTCATATGTGCATGGAAGATTCTTGATCCCTCTAAAACAACGAGGCCGACCCCACTTCCCAATAACCATTGGTTTAATTTTATCTGATCCGTCCATATTAGTACACAGAAGAACTGTTAATCGCTCCTTGCTCCTCTTGCCACCTTTGCAAGAATCACCCCTTACTGCAAGGGTTTTGTCAGGGAGTAGATTATAAAACAGTGCAGTTTCATCGGCGTTATATACATCTCGCGGGGAATACTTCTTGAGATATTCCACTAGTATTGGAGTCCAGTCTTCCATGGCTTCGGGATTCACAGCGCATGCTTCGCCACTAATTTTATGAAGAGATATACCCTTTCGCGCTTTAAATCGGCTCAGCCAACCTTCCGAGCACTTGAAGTTTTCTATTCTTAATCTGTCGCTAAAATACTCCGCCTTAGCCTTAAGCATATTCACGGGAGTTCCTGAAGATCGAATATGGCAAAACCATTCAAACAAAGCGTCTTCCAACACTTTATGGTCACCATTCCTCAAGCGCTTCTGGTGCAATGGTTTGCCCTCCCGCAATACGGCAGACCTAATCTTATCTTTGTTTTTTAAAATGGTGAACAGCGAAGAGGAAGATAAATTATTTCTCCTGGCCACTTCACTTTTGGACAGCGCGCCACTCTCGCACTGATCTATTATTTTGATTTTATCACTTAGATTAAGTGTTTTCCGCGTTTGAGCCATGGTGTCTGCCTTTCAAACCCTCTCTCCTTACGCGACTCACTGACGTGCGGGTGTGCTGTCGACTGCCTCCTACCCGCCAAAATCATCGTCCTTATAAGAGATTCCGCTTTCACCCCTCAAACCCCTCAAACGCCGACCCTCAAACACAACTCTGGGCACAGTGCACTCACTAGGGGAAATATGGAACTAACTGCGCTGTCGGCGGCGGTATATGCTTTCGCACTGTGCCCAAAGTTGTGTTTGAGGGGAGGGGTTTGAGGGGTAAAAGCGGAACCTCACGCAAAAATCCCGAGCCGGAGATAGCAACCAGTATGTAAGGGGCATGGCCAAAATATTTTCACCAAAATTAACTACTTCTTTATCGAACGATAGTTTACCAGATAAATTTGAGACGGAGCACTCCATTAACTTCATTTCTAACAGATCGCTAGCAATTACAGAGATTAAGGAGAAGTTTTTCCGGTGGCGAAACCCTCGCTATGGCGAGAGCCAACACCAAAGGGGCCTCGTAAAAGCGGATTTCTTTTACATGCTAATCACAGGGTCAGTTGACGGTGCATCCGCGAACTCTCGTAATAGCGGAGGTGTCGCAATAGCCCGTACTCGCTTTACCGAGGTTCCACTGTAGGTTGTTGAGAAAGCATAAAAAAATTAATCGGCACACCTAAATAGGGTAGTTTCCTTCATCAAAGAAAACGAAAGGCATTGATTTCGATTCGTTACCCACCATTAGTGTATTCATAATGTACAAATTATTTCGTTTTAGAAATACCGGTTTAGACGAATGGCTATGGTCAATTTTTATCCTCATTTGAAAAGGGCCAGATTGGCGCCCATGCGATGCCACTCCACGTGACGTCACAGGGACCTAGTTTCTATACGAGAAGATAGGAGTTATACATCGTCTGAGGTTACCAATGCATGCATGAGGCGCAGAGCTCAGGGAAACATGTCTTAATAATCACTTATTAAAACTGGCTAAGGTCGGAAAGTTTTCTTCATTTGATAAGGTATTAATAATCCTTATTTAAGCCAAGCGCTACTAGCCAGCAGGGTACTCAACTACCCGCTTGCAGCCTGCGTCGTATCAGCGCTCAACTCGCCTCAAGGTCACCTCACAGGGCGGCAGTGGGAACCAAAAATACGTCACACGGAGAGATTTCCCGGCATTCATACTTATGCGTCGCGTTTTCGCGCGCTTGGAAATTTTCACTTTTGATATAATCGCGAAAAATAGATATCGTCATTTAAAAATCTAAAAGCGTGAAATACGTACTCCAGGAGTAATAATCTTTCGATTTAGGCAGTAAAAAAATAAAAGGAAACCACCCCATTACATGAGCAAGACAATCAAGCTCTAACTATAGTCCAATTTTTTTAGGAAATGAAATGTTGAGAACTGTTTTTGAATTTTTTATCCAATTTTTTTCTTATGAGAGGCTGAATTTTCCTATTTTTTTATCAACTTAGCCAAGTTTTTATAGCATATTTTAGCTAAGATATTGTGAATCGCGTGTCATTGATACTTGGTGTGTTATTGTTAGTCATTTTTCATCACATGCCATAAAAATCATTGATTTTTTTTAATGAAGCAACATAAGTAAATAATTACTCTACCTGATAATCACAACCAAGGATGCTGAAAACTAATACATATCAGTTACTGAACTGGAATTGAAGCAAAAAAAACTTACCAATCCCTAGCCATGGTGACTTTTTTCCAATAATAATCTTATGAGCTTATATCTAAGTGTAGCTCAATAGTCATGATCCTTCATCTAAAAAATTAAGCATTTCTATGCATATTTTTAAGGTGCATTTTTTTCAGCATACTTGCTATTGAAAAGATATTTTTAATGATTGATAACTCTTATGAAACGCATCTGCTATGCTTTACCTTGAAAAGTTAAATGTGTATTGCATATGAGACTTTCACTTCTTGGTAATGTGTGGCACATCCCTGTAAATCCCATAGTTGCATTTGAGTCAAATTTTAAATGAATGAATATTTCCAAAAAATGAATAGTGCATTACCATCCATGATCTATATTACATTGTGTAGGCTGTGGCAATTTTTATTCCAGATTATTTATACATTTATATTTTGCCCCTTTCAAAGCACTGATACAGAGACAGGAGAAAAAGGCTTCCAAGAGGATGAATTCCATCCCAACATAATCAACAGTGGTGTGTACATCATATCCATGGCATTGCAAGTAGCAAATTTCACCATTAATTACCGGGTGAGTTTAGTTGTCGCTAAATTTTTAGGTGCATTTTGAATGGAAGTGAGCATTTTCTTATTTATCTCCATTATTCCCATCCAGGGTCATCCGTTTATGCAGAATCTTTCGGAGAATAAAGGCATGCTTCTGAGTATTTTGGGATCAGCTGGAGTCATTGTAGCCCTTGCTACAGGTTTTCTCCCTGGTCTTTCTGGTCAGCTGGAAATTGTTGAGTTTTCACCTCAGGTATAGTTTTATATCAAGTTCACTTATTACTTTAAGTGTGTTCTTCTTGCTTAGTATGCATCAAAAATTTATTAAAATGGTGACGTGTAGATGCTTAAAAATTAGAGATGGGTCGAATAGAATTTTTCTCGAATTTGGATATCAAATACGAATACTTAATTTTTTTCTGAATACCTTACTCTAATTTAATAATGAAATGCACTTTGTTTCTTCCACAAGTTTATAAAAACTTCTATTTTATTACCGGTTTTGGCTGTTAAACCATTTACAAATACAGACAATGTGTAGTGGGGCAAGGTTTATATATACAGTGAGTCCTCGTTCTACGTCACCCCGTTTAACGTCATTTCGCGATAACGTCACGAAAATTTTGAGACGTCATTCGTTTATCGCGCCTTTGCTTCGCGATAACGTCAGGTCTGGTCAGGTTTTTTAAACTTCGCACGAGAAAAAATGCGAAGCGGCGGGCGTTGCAGGTTGTTCGTTTTGTGGGCGGTAATACAGTCAGTCTAAACGAAGTGTAAAACGGTGTGTTTATTGTCAATTTCGATTACGTTTATAGCAAATTTTCTGCAAAATGAATTCTTAGGTAGGTGTGCAAATGTTAAGTGCGTAAATGTCAAGTAAAGTTTTAGCAAATTTTACTTTACATTACGGTTTTCTGGAACCTGAAGTGATTTCTAGGAATTTTTCCGGGTAGAACTCGGAGTATTTGTCGTCACTTTTTCGCCGTGTTCTCAATAATCTTGGTTCCTGTAACTGTGACGATGTTTCAGCGATGATGATGCCCAGGTGACCACCGTGACCACCATAGCGAAGCCGAAAAAACAAACGCGGGAAGATACAAAAATGGAGAAGGATGTACGTCGCTGCTGGTATTGCCGTCAATGAAGACAGGGACTCGTGTTTATGCCATAGTTTGGCATTCCCATCGTAAGAAATGGCCCAAATATGATACGCTAAAATTTTTTCGCGTAGGAATTGTGAGGTCTAGGAGCCGATATTCACTTTTTACATTGTTTCTTATGGGATATTGTGCTTCGATTAACGTCATTTCGTTTATCGTCACATTTTTCAGGAACGGTAAGTGACGTTAAACGAGGACTCACTGTACTGTGGTTGTTAATGTGGGGGAGGGGGGGAGGTTTGGTTACAAGCTTGGATTTGTAATTAATGGTTGGGGGGGGGGGAGTTTTGGGAGGGTGATGAGTAATAAAGGGGAAGTGTTGGAAAAGGTCATGTCATTAACCAGGTTTCCATAAGTAGCTATCTCCCGAATTTCAAAGGCATCCTCCTTCCTTTACCGGTAAAATGGAGTATTTCTGGGTCGAACCTGCTTCGGTCCTCCATTTCCAAGAGGTGCCGGGCGAAAGCCGGCATATCATCCATGTTCTTCCAACTTCTTCAAGTTTTGATTTAACCTCACTCAAATATCGAATATGTACTGCATTTCTGAATAAGTATTTTTCCTCCAATTTAAAATACAAATGAAAGGTAAAATAAAAAATGCTGAACACTTTGCAAATCATTCTACTTCATTGTGGGAAGATTTACAGATGAGAAAGTAAAACAAAGGTGCTATTTCACACTCGTCCGACCTTGAATATGCAGCGAGCATATGGGATCCGGTGCAGAAAGATTTAATCCGCGAAGTGAATAAAATACAAAGGAAGGCTGCACGTTTCGTCAAAAACTGCTACGGGCGTACAGACAGTGTTACCCAGATGTAAAGCGAATTAGGCTGGGAGCCGCTGGAGACTCGAAGGCTGCGCGCTCGACTTAGATTGCTTGAACAATTGAGAATGGATATCTTTAAGAGCGACACAGAGAACATAATATTAGAGCCACACTATATTTCCAGGTCCGATAGAAGCGATAAATTAAGAGAGATGTTTTGCCGAACGGATAGATATGGGAATTCGTTTTTCCTCCAAACCATAAAGGACTTTAATAAATGCTAGTCCCAACTTCGTTAGAGTACTTTATTTTTTTAGCTGTAAATGGCTGGTGTCCTAACACCCCCTGCCACACGCCTTTTAGGTGGCTTGCGGGGTAGTATATTGATGTAGATGTAGAATACGGCTCCGAAATCCTGACGAAACTGTCACCCATGATTACATCAAACTTGCACACATGATGCACCGCAATGCGTTTGTTCTTTCATATGTGCTTATTGAAGGTTACACATATTATCAGTACATATTCCTTTACTGCCTTCTATGAAAACCTGTAATTAAATATAAAATTGACAGTAACTTTAAAATTAGAATACATACAATGCAAATTTGATCATACAAAAGGGAGTCGGAAGAGGAACAGCCTTCGTGCTTGCATTTGAAGGTATGCATACTTACTTCATAGTGTTATTCTCATGGAGTCATCAGGATTATACATTTTGTAATCCTTATTTTCAGACGCAACAATTTTCAGTGGATTTAAATGGAATCACAGACGATCTGTGCTGTGTATTTGAAATTCTAATAATTGATGTCTTTGTGTCTTCAAATATTGAATAGTGTAAAAAGCTTAATATTCGAGGTATGCGGTGATTTGACTTTTCGAACATTCCATCCCTACTAAAAATGTCTAAAGCCTGAATCACACTATTAGTCTGAAGATGCTAGCAAGTTTAGGATATCCGTGACCAAACTTTAAATGCTCTTAACAGACTTTGTTTTCACCGCATGGTACTGCACAAAGTTTCTTCTGTTCTTTACCATGGGAAGCTTTCTTTTTCACACAGCAGAACTCTTGATCCAAACGCTCAAATAAAAATATACCAAGTAAGTCCCAGAAAAGTCTTTCTATACTTCTTTCTTGATAAAAATTAATGTTCTTGATGCAAATTTTTTAAAGAACAAAATTAATTGGCTGGCAGCTGCTAGATCCTACTGGGATCCCATGATGCCTGGTGCTAGTGTGGCTGAGGTACTGCAGCAAATTAAATATTTGAAAATGGGACACACAGGATTCTTTTTCTGTTCTTCTTCCGTTGTGCATGTGTCAAGTGTTTAGAATTTCCTTCAGAACAAAGGGTAGCTCACTGTATGCCATGGTGTTTGCTGGCGAGATAAGAGCCTGCAGGGATTCTCCTTCTCCAATGGAGAACTCAGTGGGGAGCAATGTATAAATGTGATGTTTCATGTCTTGTACCAGATGATAGCTCTGTTTGCTGAAATGCATTGTATGCATTAAATAACTGTGGTAAATTGCAAATGCTTTCTATGTATTTTAATATGCCGAACTTCCAGTATATCACGCCGGAATCGGTTGAACTTAACAATGATGGTAAATCACAAAATCCTTGATCTTATACATTCCATTGGTATTCATTAGTGTACTCAGATGTATGTAAATTCAGGTAGTTACTGTGTGCTTCATGCTAAGAATCTTGCGTCATCTTTCTCATCCTAGCTGGTTTGCCTGTTCTCATAATTGGTGGTAATAATATGTCGTGAAGTGCATGTATTTTCTTAAGTCTATCATTAAATCACATTTATTGATGCACTTTTACATATTTATCCTGTGCAACTTGACACACTGGTGAGCATGGAGTTGTGCCGTTTAAAAATTGTTTTATGCATTTATTTTTATAGATTAATTGAAATATGGTATGATCTACGTAAGCAAAGTTTTGTGCTGGCTAATTGAAGCGCATTTCAGTTCATTGAATTGCAAGGCATTCATGTAGTGTTTTGTCAGGATTGCTTTAGAACTTTTTTTTGTACTTTTATATTTTATGTTTTTCTACTACTAGCTCAATTTTTTTTTCAAATTTTATCAATTTTTTTGTTTATCTAACAAGTATATGTCTTCCTTGTGTAGATTTAACATTCATATTTTTTTTTTTTCTTATTTGCAGTTCCAGCTGGAGGTGATTGAACTTATGTTGGCTGATTTTGCCCTCGCATACCTTGTTGATCGGACGTGTCTTTATTTATTTGGAGACGGAAAGTCAAGATTTAATTGATTCAATCTTCCATGATTTGAAATGAAGATCCCCTGGCTTCATATCCATTGAGCATACGTGAGGACTTGGGTCGCTGAAATGTGAATCATTCTGATTTTCAGCTCCTGTAAGTCACTCGGAAGGCTCTGGCAAAGAGCCATAGAAAATGACATTTATTGTTTCCCCCTTGAATAGTTGTACTAGAAGAAATTTTCGGTTTACAAAACCAATGCGAGTGTGTGAGAAAAAAATGTAAAAGTAAATGGTGTGAAAGGTAATCCACATGATTGGATGGGAATTTGAATCATGCTCATCGGAAATGGCATAATTTCCTATCCTAAAGCACATTTTTGAGAATTTTAGCATTTGAATCCCTCGTTGATGGTGAAGAGCTTTGTGTATATTTCACAGAGCACGAGTCATTTGTCACCCCCTTTGCTGAATTATTTATTTTCAGCTTCCAAGAGCCCTATTGCGAGGAGACTTGGGACCCTATTCCCCCCACCTGCGGCACGTCAGTGTGGTGCAAGCCATGATAACAAAAAAAATAAACCCTCCAGATGCATTTTTGATTTTGGAAATAAATGTGAAGTGTGTTGACTGTGGGACTATTGCCTTTGCACATAGCATTTGATCTACTGGGACCCGACTGATATCAGCTCACCCTTGTAAATATTTCAACTTCGCTAAAAATAGGGTGAAGTGTTGTCATTCATGGCTGCTTCAGGACATATCACTCGTGTTGTGGGAGGGGGTTTGTGTTGTTATGTGCAATGAGACTTCGACCTTAAGGGACTATAGGTTTAGTTATATTACTGAGGTAATAAATGTTATGGAATGTGTTTTTTTTTAAGTAAAGACTTTCTTTTACTACTGTTGTGTTTTATTCATTGAGCATGTGTGTATTTTTACACGAGGCATGTATTTCTTCACTTATTCTTCATCGGCAGCTTGTAAACTTCTGGTAAACTTTGTGTAGGTAGCAGTCTATTTTCTACTGATCAGGAAATATGAAAAATTAATCAGGAAAAATTAATGGTCGTATTTGGGATATTTTACCTATCTAGCACTCATGCATATATTTTCAATAATTGAACATCCTATTCCAAATGTTTCAGTCAGATAATGTCCTATAAATGTTAAAATTCATTTAATCCATAATAGGCTCATTCATTATTTATTATTATTGTTGATTGTGATAGTGTTCGGAAAGTAAAGAAACCCATAGTTTTTCGTAGTTTGGTCTGCTGCCTACTTCTCAAGCTTTCAGTAAGATTTTTCAAAAACTCAGTAAGATTTTTCAAAAACTTTGAATCATACCTAACCATCCCCAAAAACTGTCGCATTTCTTCCTTGGTGGTTGGCCTTCTCATTTCTTGTATGGCTTTTTGCTTTTCTGGATCCACGACTATTCTCTTTTCTGCCGAGATAAGGTGCCCTAGGAACCTGCATTCCCAAACTCGCCATTTGCATTTGTTCTTATTCAATGCTACCCCTGCCCGTTGGAGTTTCTCTAACACTGCTCTCAGCCTTATGTCATGCTCCTCCTGAGTGCTTCCAAAAATCAGTATGTCGTCTAATAAGTTGACTACCCCCTCCAACGGAGATAGTATTTCCACAATCCTTTTCTGAAACAGTTCTCCTGATGATAATCCCGTCAGCAGACGATTAAAGTAGAATCGTCCTATTGGAGTTATAAACGTGGTGAACTTTTTACAGCTGTCGCTTAGTGGGATTTGATAATATCCCCAGGATGCATCCAGCTTCGTGAATATATCGTCCACACACATCCTCACGGAGCCATCCGACTTCGGAACCACGACCATTGGAGCACACCAGTCCGTCGGTTGGTCGACTGCCGCGATCACTCCGTCCTTCTGCATGCGTTCCAGTTCTTCCTTTGCCTTTTCTAACAGCATGACCGGAACCCTCCTGGGGATGGACACCGAAAATGCCTTGGCTCCTTCCCTCAGCTGATTCTTGTATGGTCTCGCCATTCTCCCGAGGCCATTTAATAAAGAAGGATATGCTTCTTCTGCTGCTTTTGATGCTGGTGTTATAGAATTAACCCACGTCATTACGCCTAAGGATTTTATTGCTGGCCGACCGAGAAGAGCTTCCTCCCCTCCTTCAATGACATACACTTCTTCTACGCTGTGTCTGCCGTTCCACCTTATGTTCGCCGACCTGCAACCTTTTACTGGGAATGGTTTCTGCCCTACACCCGCTAGCCGCTTAGATGTGCATTTTAACCTCTTATCCGGCCAAAGTTTATTCACCATTTCCGATCCCATAACCGTTACATCAGCTCCTGTGTCTAATTAGTATCGCACCTCTTTTCCATCCATGTTAATCATAATCCACCAAGTCTCTGTTCCTGCTTCAACTCTACCCATGAAGTACGTGTCATCTTCTTCCTCTTTGACTGTTTCTACTCTTTTCTTTTGGCGACATGCCCTCTCCCAGTGGCTCTTTTTATGGCAGACGTTGCAGTCAGAATTTCGTGCTGGACATGCCGAAAATGCATGTTGAGGTACTCTACCGCATCTGCCACACGCTTTTGGTGCTTGCTTAGTTCCTTGACCCCTTTTCTTATTCATTGATTGCTTATGTTGATGCTCCGCCTTCGACTCAACTCTGGACAATTCTTGTGGACTCCTGCCGTTCGTCCCTCTCCGAACCGTCTGGTGTTGTTGGCGTATTTCCTCCGCAGTCTGCACTTTTCTCATTGCTTTTTCTAGTGTTAATTCGGGATCCATCTGTAATGCCTGCGACAGCTGTTCGTCTCTTACTCCCGCTACAATGCGATCCCTAATTAATTCTTCCTCCAAAGTACCGAATCTACAATACTGCACCAGACGATACAGCTCTGCAATGAAGTCGTCTATCATCTCGTCTTCCCCTTGTACTCTTTGATTAAACTTCGCCCTCATATACACTGTATTCATTTTTCCTTTTTTAAAAATGTGGAAAACAATGAAATACTTTAGTATATGAGGCTAGCTGTCGCTCCGTCAACTTGAAGCTAGGGAGAATGCTGTCTGCTTTTTCACCCATGGTGTATAGGAACATGTTGACCTGCTCTTCTTCCGCTTGCCGGCTCAGTCCTGATGCTGCCCTGTAGCGCTCCCATCATGGCCAATCCTCTGCTACAAACATAAATTCCACCGGAGGCTGCACCAATACCAGTGGCTGCAATTCCTTCGTGGCCATCTTCTGCTGTCACACTTAAGAACGTCCGTTCGCCTACGCTGCCACCATGTTGGGTTTTATGGTCCATTAATCAATCAATATAGATTTTCTCAACGGGGTTTATTATTCGGTGAATAACTCAATGACTATCCAGGACATTATCAGGTGCTTCTCCCCCCCCCCCACCTCTCGCTCGCGTCTGCCTTATATATCCTCGGCCGCCGGATACCTGGAATGAGAGGGAGGGAACTTTTCGAGGGAAGGAGGGGAAAAACCCAAGAAAGGGAAGTCAAAGAGGGAATGGGATGGGTTCCCCGACACTCCCTATGCCTATCCCAAAACTCTTCACGACAAAGATTGGTGGCCTTACCCCCATATGCAGACACTGGAATTCCTTTGAAGGTTTCTGTGCCAATGTTCATGATTAGTGCAGTTTTCTGGGTACTCCAGCCAAGTTTTTATGTTAAGGCCACTATACACGGTGAATGATGGAGATTTACAGAATCGTGCGAGCAAAAATAGAACACGTCCTAATTTTCATTGAATGATCATATGCGTATGATGGTTCATTCATGAATTTGTCTGTCATACATGCAGTAGTGGATACAAGAAAAACTCAAGGGGGGATAAAAAAGATATCTTGAGCTACCTTTACTTTTGTAGTAATGACAAATAATTAAGTCAAATGCTAAGTTTAAGGCAGTTTTATTTAAACAACTGATAATATGCATTTATGTGCATACAAGACAATGCCATCTTATGATATAAAAAAGTTACAATTGTGGTTCTGCAATGTTAGGCAATGCGGGCGGAACTGCCAGGGAGGAGGGGGGGCCATATGTATCCACCACTGTGTACTCGGCAAATGATTTCATTAGTATGATCATTCAGTGTATATAGCGGCCATTACTTGTGATGACAGTTTTGAAAGCTATAATCCTTCTTTCATCTTTGGGTCGAAGGTGAGAATCTTGTTAGCTCTCCGCCTTATATAGTGCTTTATGTCGTTCCGCTGAACACTGATTGGCTAGCTCTCTCTTCCATGCATTGATGATGGGGTAGCCATGGTCTCGATTGAAGTTTTTATCTAGTGGATTTCCAAAGCTTCTTTAATCTGCCTTGGATAGAAGCTGCTCTCCTTTGCCAATTAATATCTTTGCCCTTTCAAAATCAATCGTATGACTTGCCTCACTCCATGTGTGTTCTGCAATTCATGTGTGATTTAGGTTATCCTTTCCAAAGTTTTGCAATGTACGGGAGGGTCAGGTATGATATGATCAGGTATGACCGGTTCCTCCTCCTCATGGTATGCCGTTTGGTGGGTGGCTGGTAGTGTAGTTTCGCCAACTTTTCGCTTCCAATTCCCTCTCTCAATGAGCAGATCTCTGTGGTTTAGTCAATGAATGAGAGGTCTAATTATGTCAGTATTTGTCTAAAGTGAGCAGCAACTTCAGTATTTGGAAACACTCCTGCCGAGGGCGGATCCAGGATTTTTTTCTGGGGGGACACAAGGGTCTGACAGGCAAATGGTGTGATCATACCTGATATTAAAAACTGCATGCAACAATTACTGGTTGTAATATTGCATTTTTTTAATGTGAACGTTATTAATACGAAAGTAAATGATTGAGGCTTCTCATTACACAAAACGAAGTGAACGTAATGATAATGTACTAAAATTCTTGTCTACCTATTTTATAAGCTCGCTGGGGCATGTATTAAATTAAACAGAAGCTTAAGATCAAATTTCATAAAATATTTGTGTAGTGAATTTTGGATACGAAACAATGTCACAAAATTATCTAATATTCTACTAATCTGTGCCTTTATCCTTTCAATGTACGGGTGACTGGTTGCATTTATTTAGATTGCATAGAAGAGTTTTAAGTATTGTAGGTGAATATAGATTAGTATCTATTATTGTAGGTGAATATAGATAGAGTGCTTGTTGTTAAATTAAACAGAAAATTAAGATCAAATTTCAGAAAATATTTGTGTGGTAAATTTTGGGAGATGAAATAATGTCACCTAATTATCTGATATTCTATTAATACGTACCTTAGTGGGTGTCTTCCTCTCCACCAGACTTCCGAGAAAGGGTCAGGAGGGGATTACAAGGGTTTTTTTAGTTGCTCTGCCTTTCCTGATGTAAGAAAGGCCCAAGCCTCGTTGGCAGATTTTCCCGCACCAGAGTGCTAGACTTGCAACTTCACTAGGTACTGCAGTAGAGAGGTTATGTGATTTATTTCCAAAGCATCAAACAGCATCCATTGGATATCTAAATATGGCTGATATTTCCAAAAACACATTGTTATTACAAGATGGATATTTTTACAACATTATATAGATATCCTATTCGTAACATTTACAACGAGTTGTAAAAATAACATTACATAGATATTCAAAGTTTAATATCAGTGATATTAAAAATTGTTTCTGCAAACAGGGTGCAGCTGTGAATTAAGGCTAGGGGGTTGGGGAGTGGGTTTAGGCGCAACTAATACAGGGGAGTCTGGGGGGGTAAGTGCGGGGGCCCTCCCCCAGAAAAAATGTAAGGCAAATGATTCAAAATTGTGAGTTTTACGGCTTTCTGCAGAATATTTTATTAGAATTTACACTATCCTATAAGAATTGCTAATCCAATTTGGCAAAATGGATTGAATATTAAATAATTTCTGAGCTCAGGGGGGTGGGGTTTCCCCTAAAAATCCCCCTCGCTGTGCCACTGCTAAACAGTATCCATACCCAGATGACACAGGAATTTTACGTATCTGAATACGAGGGTGGACCATCAAGATACAAAAAATCGTGCTTAGGAAGTTACTAAAAAGGTTTTGTTTCTTATTACCTTTAATGACGAAAAAAGATGCAAGTGGACTGGCAAATTCATATGCATCGATAAAATTGTATCTCATCGATAAAACTGTATTCGGTCTGGGACTATTTTCTTTCGCAGGTGGTGCCTATAGGTAGCATATGATCTCTACAAAATTGAAGAACACAAATGATTTGTCTGTTTGCGTGGGGATTACCAAACACCATAACAAACACACCCATTCTCTACTATCTACTCATTAGATGGGTACTGTGGAGATATGTAAGACATGTCGTAATATGGACCTCCATGCCCACTGTCGGTCATTGCTTCAATGTCGTTTGGTGAGTCCTTTGAATTTTCACAGCCACAACATTAATTGGATTAACATAGATATTGCACGGATGTCACATATTAACACCGACAATGTTGTCTGGATGCTTTTGGGATATTGATTGTTGCTTAGGTGTGGTATTAATTAATATTAACAATTTCAATTCGTACCTCCATGATTTTATTAAAAAAATTCAATATTTAACTTGGAAACAAAACATGGTTTTCAGATGTCAGTCCATGAAAGATCAAACTCGCAGATGAAAGGAATCTTGCTACCACAATTCTCATCATTTAGAAGTCCGTTTGGGGCCACAGAACCGCAGTTTTCCCTTGTTCCACCGTTTGGTTCCTTTGGGCTGTACCACTTATAAAATCCACTTGACTTCAGTGGCTGACCTGTAAAATATGTAATTAAATTATGAGTTACGGTCCCACCATTTTATTCTAATGCGTACTAGCAGGTCACCTGGCATTGCTCGGGAAAGATAATGCCCAGAAAAGTGGAAAACTTGGAATTTGGAATTCATGGTCACATATCGCAATTTTTAGGTAAGATGAACAGCAAAGAATGAAAAAAACGATTTCTCTGTATAATGGGAATGGGATCCATGGGATCGGCTTATACCCCACCACACCACATTGATCGTTGTGTGTAACCATAGGAGTGTAGACCCAAAACATCTTGTTAACTCATACCTTAGCAAAAAGGTTAGTGCCCAGAGGATTAATAGATAAGAGTAGTATTATTTGAGTTATGTTTTCCCTTTTAGCAAGTGAAGAGGTGTGCCTACCCGGCAGGATATCCAATGACAGAAGTTATATGGCATCTACATGATACCATGCAAGCCACCTAAAAGGTGTGTGGCAGGGGGTGTTAGGACACCAGCTGTTTACACCTCAAAAGGAAATGCAAAATTATGATTATAATTTATTATAGTCCTTTATGGTCCTGTGGAAAAACGAATTCCCATATCTATCCGTTCAGCAAAGCATCTCTCTTTGGGGCTTTAATAATATGTTCTCTGTGTCGCTCTTCAAGATATCCATTCTCAATTGTTCAAGCAATCTAAGCCTAGTGCACAGCCTCCAAGTCTCCAGGGGCCTCCAGCCTAATTCGCTTAACATCACGGTAACATTGTCTGCACACTGGTAGCAGTTATTGATGAACCGTGCAGCCTTCCTTTGTATTTAATTCAGCTCGTGGATGAAGTCTTTCTGCACTGGATCCCATACGCTTGCTGCATATTAAAGGTGTGGTCAGACGTGTGCAAAATAGCACCTTTCTTTTACTTTCTCATCCGAAAATGTTCCCGCAGTACGCTTGATGAATCCTAAATGACATGACTTAACAAGCTATAATAAGAAAATGATGCAAAGGATGCATTGAATGCAACCAAAAGTAGTGCTATTGGGCTTGGTAGCATTAGATGCACCTACGTACCCATACAGCACAAGCGACGAGAAACCGGGATAAAATCGAGATAAAACACGGGTAAAAACTCGTGTGTATACCGTTTATACTCATGGAGAACTGGTGTAAATGCGGTGTATTAGGATCTTTAGTATACTAACGATCGCAATCCGTGCAGACGTACGAAATGCATAGAGTACAGACAAACAGACATCCTTAGTGTTAGTGAGAGGAGTTAAGGGAACCACGGCTTGACTACCTGTTTGACGGACAAAGTGCTGAATATGAAGTGAAGTGCCTTCCAACAGCTTTCAAGAAGGAATCAGGCAAAAAAAAGTGGCTCCACAGCAAAAAATTTCTTTTAGTAGGCAATGTTCTACTTGGACATTAGTGAAATCATGACTATAGTTTTGAGAGTAATGCATTAATTTCAATCTTTCAGACATAGAAATGACACATGATGACTGGAAAGTCAGCATTTGAATAGTGCAGTATGAATAATTAAAATTTTTTTGTTAGGAAAATACTTGATGTAAAAATAACTTTTAGTATCCTGCAAAGAAAGTGATGACTCACCAAATATGGTGATGAATTCTCCCTCCACCAGCCTATCATGAAATCCAAGCCAAGCCCAGGCACCTGAGTTTGGAGTGGCCTGGAAGAGAGCTGTAATTACTCCGGACTCAGCATCAGAATTGATGATGGCTAGATGACCACCTTCAGCTGCACACATTCGGGAAGCTTCATCAAACGTGACTTTTGTATTATGAAACTTGTAATATCCAATTCCAGGATACAGTCGGTAATCAGCGGGCACAGGAGGATTGGCTGCAATAGAAAAAATACAAAGAGAACTTCATGTATATAAAAATTAAAGATTCTCGCAGAACATGGTAAATTCATCTTCTAATTGGTGATCACGTTCAGTGGTGCAGAGTAATTTAATTTTCTGGGGGGGGTTTTGGGGTATAAACCCCCCCCCCCCCCAGAGCTCAGAGAAATTTTAAGTTAAATTCATTTTACTTAATTGGATTGATGTTACAAATAGAATAGGGCAAGGATTAATAAAATATCTCTCAGAGAGCCGTAAAACTCACCATTTTCAACCATTTACCTTGAAATTCCAAAGCAATTGATTAATCTCGCACCTACCGCTTATCCTGGTGGGTATTCCATACCCCCACACACCCGGGTATTAGTTACACCTAACCCCCCCCCTCCCCCCTCAGCGTTCATTCCTAGCTGTGCCCCTGTTCACGTTAACTAGAATGCAGGGCAGCACAGGCTTTTTGGAGCGAATATCTTAATCTCCGCTGGTGGGGTAGCAGGGAATTTCGTTCGGATGTCAGCAGGAAAATTTTTGAAAAACAAGTTACTAAGCAGGTTTTAAACTAATTCTAGCACTTTTCATATTAAAAAAACTTCCGTTTTGAACTTCACTATTTTTTTTTTCACTTTCTTTAGGAACATTTTTCACTTCAATATTTTGTGAATTCATGATTTTTCAATATTTTGTTTTCTTTTGTGAAGCAAAGTAATTGTGCTTTTATATCTGGGAGGGGCGGGGGGGTTCCGAACCCCTGGACATCCCCCCTGGCTTAGCCACAGATCCCCGCAATGGCAGAAAATTTTCATCAGCATTATGACTACCAACATTAGTGTTCTGAATTGACTATCATGCATAATGCTCTGTTCCTAGGACTAATCCATCCACCCATATTTCCTTGCAGAAACTTTTATTTGGTATCCCACAGAGTCAAGGGCACCAATCTTCTACCTCTGGTATGGTGATTGCTGTACTTCCACCTGCCATACAGCCATCAAATTGATGTTTGCAAGGAAGTTAGCTAGAGAAAATGTAAGATCTTTCACGGGCCATGATAACTATCATGGCTAGCAAAGACTAATAATGGAAGCTTTACCGTAACTAGTTTCTCTTTATACTATTTCATGATCAGCTGTCTCAAAAGCCAATAAAAACTCTATTTATGTTTTAATATAGGTTTCCACTCCGTACTTTTCAGCATTCTGGACCACTGCACGGCAGTTGATAGGCAGTGCAAGCATTAAAACACTTTCTCATTTTAGGGAGGGGAAATTTAAATGTAATGGATGATCAGAGAAAATAAAAGGGAACTGATGTACATTAGGGCGGATCGCAAAAAACGATTTTTTTCAAATCCATCTGGCCCAATGAAAAAAAGTTGTGGGACCGATCAAAAATAAGGCCTGAAAAATTTGAGACCTGTACGTGAACCCCTGACCCTCGCTCAAATGCAATTTAGGGGGGGAGGGTCAAACTTCGAAAAATATAATATTTTATGGTCATTTCCTATAGATTTTGCCGAGTTACTGCCCTTCTAGGGCACAAATTTCGTGCATTTTGACGTATCTGCCACCGTTTAGCCACAAAATGCCTAATTTGAGTCCGCGTCCGCGAAGAAAATATTCCAACGCCCACGCAGCGTCGCGGATACCAGAGCCGCAGGCCGATCCCTTCCCCTCCACGCTCGCTTCCCCCCCTCCCACGCCTCTAACACAGCAAAATCCATCCCGCGCATGCTGCTAGGAGGTCGTTTATCTTTCATAATATAAATCAGAAGATGGTAGACGGTAAAAAACGATGCGTAGTGAGACGACTTATCCCTTCTTTGGCGCCTCGTCGGCGTTAAACATATCGATGTTACCAACTTTTAGAGAAGTGATGAAATAATTTTAGACCTGCGCGCACAGGAAAGGAGACTACGGTCTTGAAGACGCCTCTCGAGTGGCTATGAAGGTTTGGGAACTTAGGTTATGCACTTGTATTCCGGTATTGTCCGACAGCAGTGACTAAATGGATGAATAAGGGTGAAGGCCGCCGGCGTACCCTCCCCGCTCCCCTCTCGAACGACCCAGATGCAGCAAAATTCACACCAAGTGCGTCTTTCTTCGTTAGTCTTACTAATATTTGATTAACTGCATCGTCCAGTAAGGAACAATAACGAAGGAATTATTCAATTACCTGCTTTCCAGTCTGTATTTCTTATGTTATTGTCATTCCTTGTCTTTTGCTGCTGTCAACAAAGTTTTGGTAAATTCTTTCGCGAATCTCTCGTCCGTATGTATAATAAAAGGAATATTGAAATTTAAATTTGAACTTTCATCAATAGATTTTCAAATTCCACAGCGCTAAGCTCGGATATAGCCGAAGGAACCGGAGTCTCTCTCCAATATATCATCAGCGGGTAGTACTTTACGTCGATATTAAAATCCAGCAATTAAAAAATATCTCGGATTGGTCGCCAAACGCATCCTTGCGGAAACGCATATTGGGTCCCTAGATTACCCTCCCAACGTTTATGTCGCAAATCCAAGTCAACATAATGCAATTAGCAAATAGACCACTGTAAGAGATGAAATACGATTTGATGCTTTCCCGGCGAATGATGTGGGTAAACTCTTTTTGGGGTTCAACAAAATTTATCTCTTAGGATGAGCCCCCAGTCGGAGCTTGAAATGTTGGCCATTATGGAAAAATTAACCCGGTGGGAATCCCGAGAAGAGTCTACCCACACTGCAAGGGATGTTAGAATTATGCTTATAGCAAAGGGATGATGCCTCCTTTTTGGGCGGTATTCGCTTGGTACCATCATAATCAAATCCTTTTTAATTCTGTGTATCTAATTTTCACTCGGAAAGGAATCGATAATCGCAGATTTTATAACTTTTGCTAATCCTCCGACGGGGGAGGCAAACCTCCAAAAGTGGGACCCTGTTTCTTCAACTAACACCACACATTCCCCTATAAACTTGTATTGATCCTAAGTCCTCTTCCCTTTTTTCATCAGACAAGAGTATAGTCTTTCATTCCAATAAAATGAGACCCTTTGATGACACCTCTCTTTTCTTATTCACAGTAATTAGCATCTTTTTTTGTCTACGTAAGTAATTCCGGTACACTAGCTTTGATAAATCTTACGAAGTTATGACTTTTGCGTCAGCTAAAGTTGCGGAAACGATCATTGCTGTTGCTTGGTTCTTGCATATACCTCTATCACAGTTGGCAGACGCATTTTCCCCGAAGAAGTTCCAATTTGAGGTTATAGTCTTTAATGTTTATTTCACGAGGAAAGTAGAGATACAAATCGGCTAATTTCTCGCCATTTTAATTTTCTTCGGATGAATTGATGAAGAAAACTTTTGATACTATTTTCCCGTGCAAGAATTGACGATGACGACTCAACGCTCGCCTACGATTCCCTTTTTTCCTAAGTTGTCGAGTTTCTTTAGGGTTCAATCCAGCAGCCATCATCTTTCTCTTCGTCAGATTGTCTCTCAAAATACTTCTCATTAGGGGAACCTTATGCTCCTCCATGCACTTACACGAAAAAATATCGCATAATTTAAAATGTTCCTTTAAAATTGTTTGAGTCTTATACTTCAATAAAACCCTACTTTTGGCCTATTAGTAGTATTAGATTTTCCGTAAGTTTTAGTACTTCCTGTGGTACCGCTAAATCTATTTAGTCGCATTCATAATGGAAGAGAAGCGCGTCACCATAGTTCGCACACCTTCATAGCCACTCGAGAGGCGTTTTCATAGACCGTAGTCTCCTTTCCTGCGTGCGCAGGTCTAAAATTATTTCATCACTTCTCTAAAAGTTGTTAACATCGATTTGTTTAACGCCGACGAGGCGCCAAATAAGGGACAAGTCGTCTCACTACGCATCGTTTTTTACCGTCTACCATCTTCTGATTTATATTATGAAAGATAAACGACCTCCTAGCAGCATGCGCGGGATGGATTTTGCTGTGTTAGAGGCGTGGGAGGGGGAGAAGCGAGCGTGGAGGGGAAGGGATCGGCCTGCGGCTCTGGTATCCGCGACGCTGCGTGGGCGTTGGAATATTTTCTTCGCGGACGCGGACTCAAATTAGGCATTTTGTGGCTAAACGGTGGCAGATACGTCAAAATGCACGAAATTTGTGCCCTAGAAGGGCAGTAACTCGGCAAAATCTATAGGTAAATGACCATAAAATATTATATTTTTCGAATTTTGACCCTCCCCCCCTAAATTGCATTTGAGCGAGGGTCAGGGGTTCACGTACAGGTCTCAAATTTTTCAGGCCTTATTTTTGATCGGTCCCACAACTTTTTTTCATTGGGCCAGATGGATTTGAAAAAAATCGATTTTTGCGATCCGCCCTAATGTACATACAAATACCAAATAGTATCATACATAAATTAAAAATTTGGGGAAGCCAAGATCAATGCTCTGATAACATGACTGATGCCTGGATAGCTGATGCCAGCAGGATAAAAAATTACGAATGATTTTCAAATCGAAAACGCACTATTTTTTATCAACAGACATAAGGGCGTATCCAGGATCATAACTAGGGGGGGCAAGCCAAGTTGTGACATTTTAGCATGGAAAAGGTGAATGAAACCAACATTTTAAGAAAAATATAACAGCACTTTATTAGTTTACGAGATTATTTCCTTGAAAAATATTTTTATTTTAGTTACTCTTACATGACTTATACTAATGCATATCATTTTTCGTGGGTTTAAAGGAAATTTGTTGAATACTTTCGTTTCAATTCAGCACTGATTTTGCTTAAAGACTTTTGCGATTTTTGCTTCTGGCGGGGGGCCTGCTGCCCCCCTGCCCCTCGCTGGGTACGCCCATGTACCCAGGATCAAAACTAGAGGGGGGGAAGCCATGTTCGTTGAAGTTGTAACACAGAAAAGGTTATGAAACAAAAATCTCAGGAAAATTATGAAAGCGCGCGAAAATTTTAAAAATCAATAAAGCGCTTTATTGATTTTTAAAATTATTTGCTCCTAAAAAAATATTTCGATTTCAATTAAGTTTTATACTCATATCACTTTTCTTGGATTTAAAGAAAATTTGATCAAAATTTCTTTTTCGCGGGAGGCAGGGGAGGGCACCTGCCTCCCGCTGGTTGCGCCCTAGAACGGAAACTTTGAGCCAAGCGCTCCAATTTGCCGCGATTTTGGCCTGTTGATGGATTCCTTGGACACAATGCGATCTCTGGTAGGAAAAGCAATCGAAGTCACTAGCGGTCCAGGACATCCGGCAACAGGGCAAAATCGCGGCCAGACGTCCCAGGGAGAACACCAAGGTCAAAAAGACGTCTTTAAGACGTCATATAGATGGTCGAAAAAACGTCTTAATCCCGGGCTAAGAATAACATTTTCCTTTCCTCCACCATGACCCAATCGCGACCTTTTCTTTTTGATCAAAAAGACGATATTTTGATGGTTAAAATATTTTGAAAAATGCACCAAAAAGAAATATTTTCTTTCCTCCACCAAGATTTAAGGAAAAACTCTTAGGTGATAAAAATAGAAGATAAAACATGGGATGAATTATGTAATTTTTTAATTATATAACCAATATAAAACTAAAGAAAGATTAATCCGAGAATTAAAATTAATGTCCTCAAGAAACAAAAAGTATAACAAAATGTAGAAAACTCCCACATAGCACAAAATATCTATGTAATCTATTATACGTCTTTTGCTAATATCTAAAAACATATCTTTAATAACTTGAAGACACCTTCTAAACATGTTGTAGATATCTTAGCTGTCTGAAAGGCATCTGCAGCATTATCAATGAATGCATTCATGTTGATTCAATGTCTTTCAGTATACGAAGCGCTTGGCTCGGTTTCTGTAGTTAAAAAATGGTAAGTTTAGACCTAAATATGATTGGTACCTACCTAATTTTGGTTCAAACTGAGATCAGGTATCCAGGGTCAGGGGCACAGCTAAGAATTAAGGCTAGGGGGGTTTTAGGCGCGACTAATACTTTAGGGTGTGGGGTATTGCATACCCGCCAGGGTAAGTGGGAGTTGTGGCGGCCCTCCACCAGAAAAATTTTAAGATCAATGGTTCAAAATGGCGAGTTTTACGGCTTTCTGAGGGATTTTTGATTAATCCAAACACTATTCTATAAGTAATACCCATCCATTAGGTGAAATGGATTAAACTTAAAAATTTCTCTAAGCTCTGGGGGGGGGGGGGTTTATCCCCCAAAACCCCCCTCGCTGCGGCATTGTCCAGGGTTAAAGTTTCGTGACATAATTTTTCTCCAACCACGGCCCTGATTTCATGACCCATAAAAGTGAACAAAATCAAGCTTACCGACAATCACTCCCAACAATTGAAACGTCTGAATTCCACCATACTCCGTAACGCTGTGTTTGACGTTCAATTTCCAGTTATTGGGCAGCTGCGGCGAACTCTTCTTCAGCGAGAAATCGGTGATGAAGTGACCCGTCTCGTTCTTGCGGCAGGAAAGGGAGAACTCCATCGACCGATTGATCGAACTATCGATCGACGTATCGCTCGAATCGGCGGCATCACAACTCACTATAAGGAGGAGGAGGGCTATCTGTAGCGTCGGCACGCTTGAAAATATGGACAGGAAACGGTGCATGACGGAAACCATGGACGTGAGAGTGACTCTAAAAGATCCCGATGTTCCAATAGTCGCAAAGTATCTGCCCGACGCTGATTTATACGCAGGGATTCTTATCCTTGGGCTTTCACTGCGTTCGCAATTCAATTCAATCGCGAGCTATTAAGGCAATCAAGAATCAGTAATCAAATAGGTCGCAGAGTGCAAGCGGCGATCGAATGAAAAATTTCGAGTGATATAGGTGAAGTGCTAGTCCATCAAGAGCGATATGAACTGGAAAAACGTTTTCACCAAGCAAAGCGCAGTCATGATATGTGGATGAGAATACGGCTAAGAGAACAGAATCCGTGTCAGCGATGGATATAATGATGAAAGCAGCAATTATCAGGAACAAATATAATGTGATGTTCTCCTTATCGCTCCGGTAAAAAGTAACTTCATGCGGGAAGCTTCGTATGCGAATACCCCTGATAATCTACAAAGCCAAATATCTATGTAGCTATCGGAAAGGTAACTAGGTCGTTTCACGCCGGCTTATTTTTGTTTGCTGGAGAAATTAGTTCATATAATTGAAAATTTTCCACTCTATTTTTCACAGCATTTTACTGGCAACTGCAAATCTTGTCTCCCCGAATAACGCATGCGAACAAAATGTTTCACAGATAAAATTATAGAACGAGAAATTATTTTTCCGAGGGCGCCCTACCCTTTCCGCATTTATTTTATCACCGGTGTATCAAGCGTCCCGCATTCGGCCCTTTTTAAAATCTCTGCGATGAAAATTCCTACACGAGACAGGGAGGAGACAAATGGCAAAGATGAAGATAATATCGATCGGGGATGGGATGTTAGAATGCTTGTTAGAAAAAGGATGTTTCGGTATGCGAGGCAGGATAAGGAGAGAATAGGTTTTATTAGATAGAATGAAAGTAGGTAGGCCTTATTGTCAGCTGAAAAGAGAGCTCCAATCCGGGCTGGCTCAGCTAACTCGCAAAACACTCAATGTAAATCTACCTGAACCGTAGAATAATTGAATAATTATAACGATAAAAAATACCGTCACATTAGACACCTTCAGGTCTGTTAGAATTTTCCTGAACGAGCAGTAAATCGAGAAAATGTCTTGCTCTTGCCCGACATGAGCATTTTTCCAAGCAAATTGTGAAAAATAAATAATAACAAATAAACAAGTACCAAGTACCAGCGGGAAAATAAACAGGTGCCAAGAATCGGCAATAGAAAGTAAAAGTAGGTTATTATAGCGCCTACTGCCATCTCTGCTGCCGGTGTCGTCCCAAAATAAATACAAAATAGTTACAGACCATTATATTCTCAACTTGCCACATCACGAGAAAAATTTTCAACTCAACACGGCAGTAAGGAGTAATTTTGGTGAAAACCCGTGCTCTTTTCAAAAAACCCAATTAAAACTGAAGAAACTTTAATGAAAAAGATGACGATGATGATAACAATATTTATATAATAGTAATAATAAAGGCTATAACGATAATAATAATGAAAATTATTGATCTATTTCATTTTTAGTAATAAACGTCGCGTAGAGACTCACCCTGCTGATGCGATGGATTGGTGACTCTGGGTGAGTGAGTTGGTTGGAATCGTAGACAAAGGAAACGCCAGACGGTTTTGATGTAGTGTGGTTAGGCCGAGACACGGTACGGCCGGAGTTTTCGAATATGGATATCACGACTATCATCTTCTCAGTTCTCAATGTCTCAGTCACAAAGGTAAAGACGTGAACGGAATCAGGGGCGCAGCTAGGTATTTAGGCTAGGGGGGGTTTAGGTGCAACTAATACCGGGGTGTGTGGAGGTATGGAATACCCACCAGGATAAGCGGTATGTGCGAGATTAATAAATAGGGTAGTTTCCTTCAACAAAGAAAACGAAAGGCATTGATTGCGATTCGTTACCCACCATTTGTGTATTCATAATATACAAATTATTTGGTTTTAGAAATCCTAGTTTAGACGAATGGCAAGGGTCAATTTTAACCGCATTTAAAAAAGGCCAGATTGGCGCCCATGCGATGCTACTCCACCTGACGTCACAGGGACCTAGTTTCTATAGGAGTGGATAGGAGTTCTACATCGTCTGAGATTACCATTGCATGCATGAGGCACTGAGCTCAGGGAAACATGTCTTAATAATCACCTATTAAAGCTGCCTAAGATCCTAAAGTTTCCTTCGTTTGATAGGGTATTAATAATCCTTATTCAAGCCAAGAGCTACCTGCTAACAGCCTGCATCGTATCAGCGCTCAAAGCCTCACCCCAAGGTCACCACACACGCCGACAGCGGGAACCAGAATGACGTCACACGGCGTTTTCCTAGCACTCATAATTAGCCGTCGCGTTTTCGCGCGCTTGAAAATTTTCACTTTTCATTTAATCGCTAAAAATAGATATCGTCATTTAAAAATCTAAAAGCGTGAAATACGTACTCCAGGGGTAATAATCTTTTGATTTAGGCAATAAAAAAGTAACAGGAAACCACCCTATTGCTGAATTTTAAGAGAAATGGTTCAAAATTGTGAGTTGTACGGATTTCTGAGGGATATTTTATTAATCATGACACTATTCTATTAGTAATATCAATCCAATTAAGTAAAATGGATTAAACTTAAAATTTCTCTGAGTTCTGGGGGGGGGTATCCCCCAAAACCCCCCCTCGCTGCGACAGTGAAAGGAATAGTAATAAGAATATTTTCCACAACGTAAAATACATCTTGCAAAAAGATCTTAAGGCCTGTTTACACGGTACATTAACACGTACCGCTTAATGTCTAAATGTATGAACGCGAGAATGAACGCCAAAATGCACCGTGTAACCACCCAACTTGTGCGAATGCATGCACAGAAAATAGAACCTGTTCTAATTTGGTTCATGCATTCGTACATGTTCCGTTCCGGTCCACAAAAATCATTCACGCAAACGTACATCAACTCGTACGTGTTAATGTATCGTGTAAACAGGCCTTTACAACGGGAAATCAAAACGTATAAGTAAGGAAAAAATTTATTAGAACTTACATTTGGAGTATGATTCTCTACACAAGTGAGGAATGGACAATGACAGCAGCGGAGAAATCAAGGGCAGAGGCTTTCGAAATGTGGTTTAAAGGCCTGGTTACACGATACTTTAACACGTACGGGTTAATGTCTAAATGTATGAACGCGAGAATGAACGCCAAAATGCACCGTGTAACCACCCGACTTGTGCAAATGCATGCACTGAAAATAGAACCTGTTCTAATTTGGTTAATGAATTCGTACATGTTCCGTTCCGGTCCACCAAAATCGTTCACGCAAACGTACATTGACTTGTACGTGTTAATGTATAGTGTAAACAGGCCTTAAGAGAGAAACGATGAGTAGGGGATACCGTACGGTGGCGGGGAAATACCATGCAGTGGCGGGGGGGTTTTGAGGAATAAACCCCCCTTCCAGAGCTCAGAGCAATTTTTAACTTTAATCTATTTTACTTAATTGGATTGATATCGCTAATAGAATAGTGTAAGGATTAATAAAAAATCTCTCAGAAAGCCGTCAAACTCACCATTATGGACCATTTATCTTAAAATTCCGCAATTATCAATCTCTCCCCTACCGCTTATCCTGGTGGGTGTTCCATATCCCCACACACCTCGGTATTAGTTGCACCTAAACCTCCCCCAGCCTTAATTCCTAGCTGCGCCCCTGATACCGTGCACCATAATTTTAGATCCACTGGAGTATGTAGTGAACGCTGGGAAGTGCTGATGCGCAGCGGAAGGAAAGCGAAACCGATAAAGACCATCTGGGAGCTTCCGCCTTTACGCACGTGTACGTGACGAAAGTTTTTCTGCCTTGTCAACTTTTCCTATAATTTTAAAAATTGAGTCAAACTAAGGGCGTACCCAGGGTCATAACTAGGGGGGGGGGGGTAAGCGATGGTCTAGAGGGGGGGCAAGCCAAGTTGTGACATTTTAGCATGGAAAAGGTGAATGAAACCAACATTTTAAGGAAACTAATTTTATAAATGAAGCGCACTTATAATTTTCTTAAAATTTTGGTTTAATTCACTTTTTCCATGTAAATTTTAATATTAAACGACCATGGCTTGCCCTCCCCCCTACTTTTACCCAGGGTACGCCCTTGTCCTTAGACGCAATTGCTTGATGAAGGAAATCTTCGATGGGCAAGTTGATGGAAAGAACAGAATAGGAAGACCTCGAACAAAATATATGGAAAAGGTAAAGAAGGACATGAAAGAGAAATAATACGTTGGTGTAAAAAGATTATCTGATAGGTGAATTTCGTGGCGAGCTGCGTCAAATAAATCTTAGGTTTGGTAATTGTTTTTCGGGTTCATTCCTCGTTGACTCATATTTTGCGGACGACAGTTTCGGGCGCGTTCCAGCACTATTTGGTGAAAATGTTTCGTTCGATAGCCCTTTGTACTCGGCTACCGATTTGCTAATAGGTTCTTGATTACCTTAATGGCTCGCAATTGAATTGAATTGCGACACAGCGAAAGCCCAAATTTTCCTATCCGGATAAGTAGCAGCCCATATAAATCAGCTACGGGGAGACACCTTGTTATTCTTCCAGTATCCGGATCTTTTCGAGACACTTTCACATCCAATCTTGTTTCCATCATGCACCGTCTCCTGTCCACATTTTCAAGCTTGCCACTGCTGTTGGTAGCTCTTCTCCTGGCGAGCTGTGATACCGCAGATTTCAGCGCTCCGTCTATCTGTGGATCTCTCAATCGGTCTTTGGACTTCGCCATGTCCTGCCGGAAGAACAAAACTGGCCACTTCATCAACAATTTTTCGCTGGCGGAAAGTGCCCCGGAGCTGCCCAAAAACTGGAAAACGATCGTCAAATACAACGTCTCTGATGATGATGGAGGTCAAAAGTTTCTGTTGCGAGGAGATATTGTTGGTATGCATGATGTCCCGTTCAAATTACGAATGTCCGAGCGATCGCCCTAACGATAGTTAGCAGAACTAGTTGTGTGAATGCATGTCCGAACAAGAGTTCACGTATTTCCGAACGTTGCCACTTTACGATGGCTGGGAGGCCGGAGGAGGAAGCGACAAGAGAAAGACGAGAAGTTCGTGAAACTCCCTTCGCTGTTTTTTTCATGGATTTGTCCAGGAAATGAAGAATATGGACGGAAGAAAAATTGTTCATTAAATATACGTTGAACACAGTAATATCTTGATCCTGCATACCTCAACAGCTTTGCTAACCGTAAATTTCTCGTTTACTTTAGAGGTCAGTATAGGTTTTAACCATCGTTGTGTGAATGCACTATAGTTCCAACGATTGCTGGAACAATCCTAATCTGGACGAGGCATGAGTTAGTTAACTTTTCTATGTAATGAAATCAGGGACTTTTATATGGGGGAGTCATCCGGTCACCCTCTCTGAAAAGAGTAAACTATTAACGTTTTACCTGCCAACGGACCGCCGCGTAGTGTTACAGAATGCTGAAAAGTTTGCCACGGATTGAAGCATAAGTACAGGTGTAATTGGCTGTTGAGGCCGCTGATGACATATTTTACACTAACTTCAAAAATATCAAAATTTTCGCGAACGCTAAAATTTTTAATCTCTTACAAGTTTGGCAAATGAGTTACTCTATGGAAAATCGTGGCCAAAGTGATATCAGTTACCATGCATAACCTCTGGCGATTTTTCAATAGGTAATCGACTTCATTTGATGCCAACTGGAGATTCAGCGATGACCATAGCTTCGATTGAAGCAAAGGAGGAAATTGAGCCCTAAACTCTGTGGGATACCAAAGAAAGGATTCCGTAGGGAAATATGGCTCAATGATTTATTGCTAGGAATAGAGCATTACACTTGATAGTCAACGCAGAACACTGATGTTGACTGTCGGATTGCTAATGAAATTTTTCTTCAGATAGGTGGTTATAATACTATTCCCGAAAATACTGTGACGCCCAGCACTCAAGTTGATCTGCTCACGATGTAATAAGTCATATTTAGCATTCACTGTTGAAATCTTTCATATTTTTTTATAGTTACTTGGTATTTTTTTCCATCTCAGCCTATCCACCACTGCCTGATGATTACCAATTGTATCCTGGAGTTGGATATTACAAATTTCACCAAACAGAGGTCGTATTTGATGAAGCTTACCGAATTTGTGCAGCTGAAGGTGGTCACCTAGCCATCATCAATTCTGACGCAGAGTCTGGGGTGATGGCAGCTCACTTTAAGGCCAATAAAGAACATAAAATCTGGGCTTGGATTGGATTTGATGATCGGCTGAAAGAGGGAGACTTTGTCACCATATTTGGTGAGTATGCTAATTTATTTTAATCTCAATTAATTTCCAATGGAAAAATTCGAAATATTTACACTACTCTAATCAAATGTTGGCGTTTAGGTCATCACAAGTCATTTTTACGTCTAGAGGATTTGAAAATAATGTTCAACTCTAAAAAAAACTCATGATTTCACTACTATCCCAGTGAAATATTGCTATCGTTATCATTAATGTCATAAAGTGAAGGTATACTGAAAGCATTCTTAAAATCCCCATGCGGGTTATTAGATAATACCCTATCTCACGAAGGAAACTTTCCGATCATAGGCAATTTTAATAGGTGATTATCAAGAGATGTTTCCCTGAGGTCTGTACCCCATGCATTGGCAATCTCAAACGATGTAAAACTCCTGACTACTCGTATAGCATCTAGGTCCTTGTGACGTCACTTGGAGTGACATCGCATCGGCGCCAATCTGGCCTTTTCCAAATGAGGCAAAAACGGAAAGGGGAGACCTCGAATGAAATATACGTGGATATGTTTACTACGCCACTCACTAGATCACCCTCCAAAACCTTTGGTTGGTAACATTAGTTTCCCTCATATTTCGAATCATACCTCTATGACCTTTGACCCCCATTGTGACACTCAGAGATAAAAAGATCGACAATATGGATCTATGAACTGCAAAAATGACGTGGGCATCCTTTAAAACCAATCGTTCCACACGTTGGTTGTCATGATGGCCCGACAATTAACTCCATCACCTTTGACTCCATTGAGATTCGGAGGTCAAAAAATCAACAATACGAATCAATGAATTGCAAAACCGACTTAGGCACCCTTAAATACCCATGGTTCCAAACATTGGTTGTCACGGTGGCCCGAAGTTTACCTCTATGACCTTTGACTTCCGTATTAACCTTGAAGTTCAAATAGTGGATAATACGGGTATTAGGACAATACCATTGACTTGGGCATCCTCTAAAACCCATGGATCGACACCTTTGTTGATATTCTTTTCTTTTTGCCACTCTTACGACCTTGACTGTGACCTTACTGGGTCAACGGTTAAATTTTCGTAAATAAAAGTGTTACCTATTTTCGGTTTTCTCGTGTCCGAAAACATAAGAATCGACATCTTGGTCAATGAAATTCCGACTTTTTTTCTATCTCGATTTTTTTTAACACTGAAACCCCATGAGGCAAATTCAAATTTTTGGTTTGGACCCTCATTGTGAGGTCAGCAGGTCAATATAGTAAAGTTTTGCTTACACTCAACAAAACCTAGGACCTTTCCCCATAAGTACGCCTATTTTCATGAAACACATGATGAGAAGTTAATAAAATTAGAGGTCAAAAATGACACACGACCTGTGATACAGTCTGCATAAAGCAGGTAAATAGTGATGTGAAAGAGAATAAATACGTGAGTGTGAAAAGATTACCTGGTTTATGGAACAATTGAGTAGAGAGCTACATCAAACCAATCTTAGGATTCTAGACCAGTGATGATAATGCCTTTTTAAAAATATTTTTGAGCCGCTCTGACCCCAGCCTGAGTAGCCCAGCAATGGTTGAATGGGGCAGAAAAAGATTGAATACCAGAGTCCTCTGGATTGTTGATAATACACTACATAATTGACCCTATAAGGGAGTAGTGTAGAGAACTGACATCCAGCGGACTCTGGTGAATACAAGTTGCCAGCTCCCTCTGTAGTCTGGGTGCAACATGGGCCCGTATCATAAAAGTCCCCTCGAAGTTGAAGTTGAGGATGGCCTCGTTTGAAGCCGGCCTAGCTCGACGAGGAGATCCCTCGACCGCGTCATATCATAAAAGTCTCCTCCAGCTCGGCTCATAGGAGGAGGGGATTGAGCCAGCGGAAATGACGCATTGTTGAGGACTATGTTTCTGGTTTCAGAGTTGACAATCTTCCAGTATTGTTCCATGTTCATTTTTTCGAATCGTATTTGCGCAGACATGCGCAGTAGCGATATACCGATTGCGGCCGGGGATATACCCGCCAATATCAACAATAGAAACAGAAATGGCTAACAAGGGGAATTCACGACATTCGGGTGGCCGATTGAGCTCAAATCTTCTGATTCGGTAGATCACGGCTATCAACTAAATATGCCGAAGCAAGGCGACGCACTTCTCAAAACTTTTCGAGAAAAAAGCAATTAAAAATCGTAAAAAACGGGTATACGGTATATATCCGGTATTTCCTTACCTTATACAAAGGCAGCGGTGGCCCAGTGGTAACGGAAGTTGACTGAGGATGTAATAGGACGACGAGTTCGATCCTTGCTCACGGTACTCTTTTATTTTATTTTTCAAGGATTTTATTGTTTGCATTTTTAAAGATTGTTTTCTTATCTTCGTTAGCTCAATGAAAATATTTTTAATTCATTTTTTAAATAACAATAAGTGCTGAAAGGGGTAGGAAATGAAGCAAGGGCTATATAATAGCCTTTCCAAGGGCGATGTTTTTCTTTATTTGTTCTCTCTAGGTATATTAGGGTATTGCGAGTGTAAATTGTCTTCTGTAGGAGTGGGGTCAGAGTAATGACATTTAAATTATTAATTCGGAGGGAAATCCACCCTTATCGACGGATTATGCTTTCATTGGGAGTTTAATTGAGAAAATTATCCGTAAGCGTGAATGACGCGTGTATACCGTAAAAAATACAGGGCAGTCGATGCGGCGGAGGAAAGAACGCGTTCTCCGTTTGTTCGAGTAGCATTCCGAAACTTGCAAACGAAGAATTTAGTAAAATAAAAAAGTACTATATCGAACTCGCCGTCCTTACATCCACAGTCAACCACCGTTACCACTGGGTCACCGCTGCCTTGAAGAAAAGGTAAGGAAATACCGGATATATACTGTAGACCCGTGTTTTCCGATTTTTAATTGCTTTTTTCTCGGAAAGTTTTGAGAAGTGCGTCGTCTTGCTTCGGCATATTTAATTGATAGCCGTGATCTACCGAATCAGAAAATTTGAGCTCAATCGGCCACCCAAAGGTCGTGTATTCCCCTTGTAAGTCATGGCCAGGCAGGAGCAGGAAATTTTGTGCAATTTGGTGGTCAAGTACAAGGACGTAATTGAGTGAAATCACTCGGATGCGAAGTCCGTTTCAAGCAAGGCAAGATATTGGCAGAAAATAACGGAAGAGTTTAATAATCATGGACGAATAATCATCATCTTCTCGCAATGGCGGAAGTCACCTCAAACGTTTTGAGCCGACAATAATCTAACCTCAAAGTTTGAGCCGAGGCTGGCCTCAAAATTCGACGTTTTTGAGGTTGAGGTCGGTTTTATGATATCGCATCTCCTCCTCCTGACGACAATGAGGTGGAGGCCGGCTTCGAGGGGACTTTTATGATACGGGCCATGGTGTTTTAGGTTTTTATTTTATTTCAGGTGATCCTCTTGCATCAACTGGATTCAACAAGTGGCAGCCTGGAGGGCCAAACGGTGGAAGAGGAAGCAACTGTGGCTGTGTGGGACTTGATGGGCTTCTCAATGATGGCGACTGTGAATCCGAGCTTCCGTTTGTGTGTGAATACGATCTTTCTTGGGCCGATGTTTAACTACTGCTGATATTCTGCCCTCAAATTACGTCGATAAAAGAAATGAACATTACGCTTCGATTTTAATAACTGATTAATTACTCTCCATAGTCATGGGATTTATAAATACGTATGTTAATGAGCACACGTCATTATGGGGAAGTTCACAGTCGGACAAGGTTACATTCATGGTTACTGTTGGCTAGGAAAGGAGTTGTTGTTATTGATTGGATTGTTTGAGGAGTCGGCATTACGGTAAATAGTGGGTGCTTTCCATTCATCGACACACGTCGACAAAAGTCGACTTGGGTCACGGTTTTCGTGTTCGTTCGACGCGTGAGTCGCCAGAATGGAAAGCACCCTGTGAGTTGGAGGTTGTTGGTGATTGCGAATCTGTGTCAGCTGTGCTTTTTGCAATGAAAAGTTATTTTAAAATTTACTAAAGTGGTCCTAATCCCTGGTCAGCTGACAAAGTGGCAAGATCCCCAAAGTGTGCCACTTCATGGAGGGACTCATCAATCCTCGTCGCGCGCGCACAAATGTATACTAGACCGCTGCCAGGAAAAAAAAACTATTCGAGTTGGGTTTAAGAGAGGGAAATGCATTTCTTGGGGGTGTGGTTCACTAGAAGGGGGCACACGTTGGACTATGTCTTCGTGGTGGTTTCAACCCTTGTTCCCCTCGCTTTCTACGGCCCTGATTGTATTTCATAATAAATTTTGCATTCTAATCTGTTGTAGTAGTTATCATTATTTGCGATCATTAGTTCGTTTATTTTTGAAAAGATCATTTGTCAATCATTTAAATTCCAGGAAAACTACTAATAAAATATATGTAGCTGGTGCAAGTCTTAAAATGAGAATTATTTTATCATTGAGTTTTTTGGTACTTGGTCATTTTGGACTCCTCCTATGTGGGATCTTTGTCTATCATGTACTATCGTTTCCGATAATATGTAGACACCCTAGAGCACACGGGCGTACCTAGGGTCATAACAAGGGGGGGCATGCCATGATCAAGGGGGGTGAACATGCCATGATCTACGGGGTGGGAAAGCCAAGTTGAGACATTTTATCATGGAAAAGGTGAACGAAACCAACATTTTAAGGAAATTATAACAGCGCTTTATTAGTTTATGAGATTATTTACTTGAAAAAAACCAGTTTTATTTTAGTTACAAATCTACTACATAATAAATTTATTTTTAGTGGGTTTAGAGAAAATTTATTGCATACATTCGTTTCAATTCAATGCTGATTTTGCTTAAAGACTTTTGCGTTTTTTTGCATCTAAGGGGGGCAGCTGCCCACCCCTGCCCCATCGCTGGGCACGCCCATTCTCGAGCCCCACTTAATTGATGCGGACGGGTCGGTAAAAACTTGGGAGGTTGGTACAATACATGAGGTAACCTGCATCTCTCACCAGTGCGCCACCAAGAGCCGACGAGTATGGACGCGGGTTAAGGGGAGGGCGATCGGGATAGCGGGAACGGAGTCAAACTCACAAGCCATAGCGAATCGAATGGACTGAGGGTACTCACGTTCACGCGCAGGTTGAGCCGTGGGAATGTTTTCTTTCGGTCTCCTTGGCGGGGTTTTTCCTCTCTTTGGATTCACATTTGTAGTCAACGTTTACAAATAGGGTAGTTTCCTTCATCAAAGAAAACGGAAGACATAGATTTGCGATATGTTACCCACTATTAGTGATTTCATAATGTACAAAATATTTGGTCTTAGAAATCCTACTTTAGATGAATGTTAATGGCCAATTTTAACCTCATTTGAAAAATGCGGCCATACGATGCCGCTCCACGAGACGTCACAGGGACCTAGTTTCTATAGGAGAAGATAGGAGTTATACGTCGTCTGAGGTTACCAATGCATGCACGAGGCGCAGAGCTCAGGGAAACATGTCTTAATAATCACTTATTAAAATTGCCTAAGGTCCGAAAGTTTCCTTCGTGTAATAGGGTATTAATAATCCTTATTTAAGCCAAGCGCTACCTGGTAGCTGGGTACTCTGCTACCTGCTAGCAGCCTGCATCGTAGCGGGGGCGTTTGCGGCGCTCATACCCTCGCACCAAGGTCGCCTCACACAGCGGCGGCTAGAACCAGAATGACGTCACGCAGGCTTTTGTCAGCATTCATACTTAGCCGTCGCGTTTTCGCGCTCTTGAAATTTTTCACTTTTCAATTAATCGCGAAAAATAGATATTGTCATTTTTAAAAATCTTAAAAAGTGAAATACGCATTCCAAGAGGAATAATATTTCGATTTAGGCAAAAAAAATAAAAGGAAACCACCCTATTCCTACGACCCATTGAACAAACCATTTAGATCCGCATCAACCGCAACAACGTCAACAGAGACACTGGGTTCCAAATCAGGAATGATAGAAGACCGAAAATGAAATCCCTTATATACAACAAAAATGGCGGGAAAAGCACAACACGCGTGAACCAATCAGGTTACACCTGACAATGGATGGGGTGTATATGTACTTATCAAATTTCGAAGAACGGCATTCGGAAGATCCCCCGAGGATGAACAGCAAGTCGCTGCTCGAAACGTTGGGAGACATGGAAAACATCAACCGGTGGAAAACCCGAGAAACTTTTCTGCACATAGATAGACGAATTGCTAAAATCTGCGGCATCACAGCTCGCTAGGAGAAGAGCTATCAGCAGCATTGGAGAGCTTGAAAATATGGACAGGAGACGATGCATGACGAAAAACGTATTGGATGTGAGAGTGACTCGAAAATCCTGAGGCTGGAAGACTCCTAAGGTGTCTCCCCGTCGCTAGTTTATCCGCAGGAATTCTTTTCCAGATCGTAATCCTTGGCTTTCCAGAAGGAAAACGCAGCCATGATATGACAATACAGATCAGAATCTGCGTCCGCGATGTAAATATTGAGAAATCAGCAATTTTCGGTAATAATTTAGATATGATGATCTCCTTATCGCTTAGCAATTTCATACACGATGTATCGCGTGCTAAGACTCTTGATAATCTACAGTTGACAATCTGATCTGTGGCTATCTGCAAGCTATCTAAGTCGTTTCGCGATGGCTCATTTTTGTTTGATTAAGATAGCAGTTCAATTAATATTTCATTCTTCACCGCATTCAACTGGCAACTGCAACTCTTATCTTCCCGAATGATGCATGAGAATAAAATTCAACATAGAGAAATTAATAGAAAGAGAAGTTGCTTTGCTAAGTGTCCTCTTACCTTTCCACACTTGTTTTTTTCATTTCTGTATCGTGCTCAATGCACTATTTAGCTCTAATACCTTTCTTTTGTGTTAAGCACTGTTTTTAATCTCAGCAATGAAAATTTCTAGTCGCGATACGAAGGAGGCAGATGGCCAGCATACAGGGTAAAACTGATCTGAGAGGGGAGTTAAAATGCGTGTTAGAAGGATGAATGAGTATGTAAGGGCTGCGGCAGCTCTGTGTACATGGGCGTACCCAGCGGTGGGCAGGGGTGCCTGTCCCTGCCCCCCCCCCTAGAAGCGAAAATAAATTTCGTTAAAATAAAGTTATGAACAAATTTTATGTCGAAGAAAATAATATTAGTTTAAGACATGAAACTGAAATAAACATAATTATTTTTCAAGCAAATTATTATAAAAGCTAATAAATTGATGTCATAATTTCCTTAAAATTTTGGTTTCATTAACCTTTTCTGTGCAAAAAAGTTACAACTTGAACGACCACGGCTGGTTCCCCCCACCCCAAGATTAGATTCTGCGTAGATAGACGTTTTATCGATGAGTACTTCGACGTCGAATCGACGTAGATTCGATGATCCATTTCTCACTGGGTACGCCAGCTCAGATTGGAGCTCTCTTATCAATTCACATTAAGGCCTGCTTCCTTTCGTCTTTCTTATTTTTTTATGTTTGTCTGTCCGCTATGCATTTCATTACGGCTCCTCGGATTGCTACCAAAGATAGTATACGGGCGCATCACATGCTCCCAAAGCCAGTAGCGCCATTTTTATTTGTATCCGACACGTCCATTGCGTAGTATTACATTCACCGTTTGTTGCATTACGTCCTACAATAGTGTAGTTTCTTTCATCAAAGAATATGAAAGGCATTGATTGCGATTCTGCGTGGGAGTACCCAGCGGTGGGCATGGGTGCAAGCCCCTGCCCCCCCTTCTCTTAGAAGCGAAAATAAATTTCGTTGAAATAAAGTTATGAACAAATTTTATTTTGAAGAAAATGATATTAGCACAAGAACTGAACCTAAAATAAAAATCATTATATTTTCAAGCAAATAATCATAAAAACTAATAAATTGATGTCATAATTTCCTTGAAATTTTGGTTTCATTAACCTTTTCTGTGCAAAAAAGTTACAACTTGAACGACCACGGCTGGTTCCCCCCACCCCAAGATTAGATTCTGCGTACGCCCATATCTGTGTGTTTACTGGAAGAGATCCCCGCGGCCATCTTGCCAGTTTCAGGCAGTTTTTCGCTAATTTCCCTCTTATTTTATCATGAACTTATACTTTCCCTTGCTTATTTAGATTTGTCACAAAAGCTCCCATCAAACGAGTGCCGTTTCAACAACACCTTCCTACAAACAGTTCGCTAGCTCGAAAAAACCGTTTTTCTCAATAAGAACAAATACTAAATTATCTTATTTTGACCGTCAAATATCTCAAAAACGGAAAATTGGAATCCTTTTTTTATCATTGAAAGTGCGTATTTAAAAATAAATGTAACCAAAGTTTCATCAAATGTTTGTTACCTTTAGCGAGGCGCTGTAACTACTTTAAACTAGCTTGGCTTCGGATCTTACTTTTGTTATACCTTTCATGTGGTCGTTAAATGGCACCACGCGGGGTTCAGTATGGACGATTGCGTAATCAGGCATTCGTCCCCGACACCTGCCTGTTGAGGGAGCGTTCGTAATAGTATGTGATTGTATATTTGGATTACATTGTGGAAAGTCCCCTTTTTACCATTCCGCTAACGTCTTTACCTTTGTGGTTGAGAAGCCTGAGGAGATGATAGCCGTGAGATCCTCAATCGAAAAATCGGCTCTGCCACGCTAAATGGACATCAGAACCATCGGGTGTTTCCTCCGAATACGATTCCAACCAACTCACTCATCCACACTCACCAATCCATCGCATCTGATGGGTAAGTATTTACGCGACGTTTGTTTCAGTACATGAAATAGAATTAGTATTTTAATTAAATTATAATTTACTTTTATTTCAGAATTTGCCGTGGAAAAAGACCAATGTACAACAAAAATATTTATGATTTATAAACAATTTAGGGTAGGTTTTCTGATTTCCATTTAGATGGCCTCCAGTCGCAAAGTCACGGCCTCTTCACAGGCTCACTGTATCATTGAGATGGCCCATCTTACCAAGGGGTAGACCAATAACACCTCGGATTGCCGCCGCTTTTTTCGACGACTGCTTATTTACCAATTAAACTCTCTCAAATCGAAACAGAAATCTATATGACGTCAATTCATAGTCGAATCATATCAATCGAAGTCGAACATGACCTGCGCAATGATTCGTCAAAGTTGGAGATTAGTCGAATCCTTTTCCCGGCTCCAACGACGTTTGGTAACTTACAACACATCCGCCGTCTAGTTTGCATCCCACCATCACACAATTTTCAGATTTTTCGGAATTTGTGTTTGCCACTTCCCGACGAGGTAGGGACACCAAATTCACGTGAGTGATGTCTTTAATGTTCCCCTGCGTGCCGCTACCAGGAGAACGCGGAATGTTTAATTTAAACGGGTGCCACCATCGAAAAACCATGCTTACACTACAGCTATAGGGCCGGCATTTTTAGCTAAGACGGCTAGCTAAGAATTACACACAACACGGGAATAGTACCTGAAAACCCCCGATAACCCCCTGGAACCTCCCCAAAAAAATTAAAATTACCTAATAAGTCGCACATTTCGTGTACCATTCATCCGGGTTGTACTGATTTTATTGACTCAGAATGGGTGTTCAGTGGGCTATAATTACCCGTCATTTTCTTTACGGATCTGCAATAAAACTTCAAATTTTGTGATGTTGATTTCTTCATAAAATAGTAGCTAAGAATAGGGGATTCCAGCACATGGCAACTTAAAGCCGAATTTTTTAAAGCATTTCCCGAAAAGATGCGGCCACGAAATTCACGTGATAGATGCCTTATTAGTGCGTCTATGCACCGCCAGGAGGAGAACACGGTATGTGCAATCTAAATGTTAGTAATAGTCGAAAATTCATGGTTCCACTAAAGCTAGGGAGCTGGAATTTTTAATGTGGGGTGGCAAACCAATGTTATGCAGGAAAATCCCTCAAAAACTTAAGCGGCTCCCTGAAAGACCCCGAAAAAAATAAAATTTTGTTATAAGTTGCCAATTTTTATCTCTATTCGCACATTTTTGCATTAATACAACTATGCCCTCATGACTCGTCGCTAAAGAATTCGTGTGGAGGATATATATGTACGTAGTCAGTACACACATAAAAACCCCCGGTAACCCCCGGACTCTCTCCGAAAAATTTAAAAAAGCTAACGAGTCACCCCCTTGGGTACGATGCATCTATATCCCGCCGCATTTTTACCCCTTTATCTCATTGCTACCGAATCCATCGCCAACATAGGTGATAGCTGGTAGTACGCAGTGGTGGGTGTGGACGGAATACCTTAGCGGCGAAACCGCCCTTAACGAGGAACGGCGAAGCCGTTTCCATGACCAAATGGGTAGCCATGGGTGGGCACACAACCCCTTGGCAGCGAAGCCGCCACATAACGAGGAACGGCGCAGCCGTTCCGAGGATCGAAAAGGTAGCCGTGAGGGGGCACATAGCCCAATACGAGGATCGGCGCTGAGCGGCACAGCGATCCCCAAACGAAGGTAAGGGAAACCGCGGCGCGGCCGCGGGTGGCGACTCACGCCTCCGATCGAGCCTTTGACCGACGTGGACGGCGAACGGCGAAGCCATCCGGGGACCGGCAAGGGCGGTAACAGCGCACTCTATTTCTTTTCCTTAGCTACACAAAAATCCCTTTTAGTGTGAAATGTTTCACATACCAGAATTTTCCAGATTTTCCCGAAGCAGAGTGCTAGATTTTCAACCTCAAAACTGCAGCAAGTGGGTTAAGTCATTTATTTTGAACATATCAGTCTAAATACAACCAACAAGATTACAAGTGTTCATCATCATTACAGGTTCAATGAATACGTTACAATCCTGTGATATATATTATTACTATTATTATCAATTTCAATTCATTCCGGCATGACTATTTTTACAATAAATTACAATGGTTAGCTTCAGAAAACAACGTGGTCCTCAGTTGTCCGCCCATGACAGATCAAACTCGCAGATAAACGAAATTTCACAACCACAATTCTCATCATTCAAAAGTCCATTTGTAGACGCAGTTCCACAGTTTTCCCTTGTTCCACCATTTGGCTCTTCTGGGCTGTACCACGTATAAAATCCGCTCGAATTAAGTGGCTGACCTGCAAAGAAATGAAACTATGAGTTTCTCCCAAATTTTAATGCTAATACTACGGCATGTTTCTTTAGTTACATAATTCAATTCATAGTGAATTTTGCAAACTGCGCATCAAACATTGCTGTCTGACTAAGTTCATTTAAAATTAGCACCAAAGATTCGCAAACTTCACAGAGGAAAAAATCACAAATGCCGTGATCATAAAGCATGATGGAACTTTTCATTTTTGGTACCTAGCTACTTGGAGGGGGAGGTACGTGACGAAAAATAAATTTAACAGTTCAATTCTAACAAGATAATGTGCGTGAGTCTCGGAGCTAGAGTAGATTTACGACAACTCAATCACTGTGTACCACGTGGAGGAATCAAAATATTTACCAATAGAGTTAGGAATGAACAAATATGGGTGAACAAAAGCGAGGGACTGGAAAACCAATTTTTGATGAAAAAAGGTACGCGATGAGAGCACAATGCCGAAAGTTTCTGAACTTTCTTGTTACCAACGTGTTGTAACGGACGGACCTCTTAAACTTCCATTTTATAATGTCCAGTGAAAAAAATCCAAGGGAAGATAAAGCTCAAGAAGCCACCTGACTACGTGCGAGGCCAAGGAGCCTGACGTGTTGATTAGGGTGGTGCGAAAATACTCAAGTTCCAAATTTCATATCGTAATAGTGCGGAAAAGTTGCGATACGTTAGTACAAGAAAAACAAAAAAAGAATTATTAAAGTCGGACGTCATCTTCCGATCCCGCAAAGCACCTGAAAAAATGACAAAAATGAAAAAAATAGTTTTTTTTCATTATAAAAAATTAAATTAAATTAATACCTTAACGCTGTAGCAAAAAATGATTACAAAAAGAATAGGTTATTATTTATATATGCATATTTATGGCATTTAACTGTTATTACCGATCACACAAGATCATTAAAAATGTATAAATTTTGCAATTTCGCCTATTTTTCAGAGTTTTGTAATAATTACTTGAGGATAATTTTTGAGAAGTTTTAATTAGCTCTTTAGATCAAAAATGACAATAAAACTGACCACTAGAATTGAAAGGCAAAATTGCACTTTAAAAAGGCAGCATGTTAACCCTATTGAAACCAAAAGTGAAGATATTGAGGTTTTAAATGACGCAACGCAAAGTTCAACAATCAAGGAGAAATTTGTTGACTAGGAAGATTACATGCCTAATACATCCAAAAATATATAAATCACCATGGCAAATGAGGGTAAAATTCCAAAGTACAGCTTTTCATTGTGATCAATACGGGGTGTCTCACCGTCCAGCTGCTGCTATAGCATCAAGTGTACTTGTAGACATTGGTGTTATAACTGAAGAATATAATTCTAAGTTCATTGACCGATGTAGAATTAAAAGGGAAAAGAAAAATATTATAAGCGATTTACAGCAAATCCATCTTGATTTAGGTGAGCTACACGGCTATACTTTGACGGAAGGGTAGACAATACCATAGTAATAGAAATGATTGAATCGAAGGAGTACTGTCGGACAGTTATAGCGGAACACCATTCTCTAATAAAAGAACCGGCTTGTGTGTATTTGAGTTATGTTTCTACAAGCTCCGGGTCTGCTGAAGATATAGTGGTCTCCATACTATCTTATCTCTCTGATCAAGGAGTATCATTAGAGTTCTTAGAGTTAGTTTTCTGTGATGGCACGAACATCAACATTAGATGGAAAGTTTGCACTATTAGAAAGCTCGTAAAACACCAATGACACCCGCTGCAGTGGGCAGTTGGGTTATTCCATTTCATTGAATTACTTTTGTCATATTTTTCAGTATTTAGATGGTGAAACAAGTGGCCAAAAATCATTTAATGGGCCAATTGGACTAATATGAATGTTTATGGAAAGCTTCCAAACTGCATTTCCAAACAATTGAATGTGAAATTCTACAAGTTGATAGATAAATTTTGAGCAAGGACCAAAGATACCTTATTGACATTAGTCAAGCAATCACAAGTGGCGACTTTCCAAATGACTTAGCAAACCGGGATACTGGACCATTTTCACATGCTAGATGACTCGTGTGAACAGAGCAAAGGAAACCTCTCGATACATACCTGGATATTAAAAGAAAGTAGTTTTCCCTGTTATTGAACGGAACTCTAACTTTGATCACGAAGAGAATGTATTAATGGCGATGGTTTTTGATTACAGAAGGCACATTAGAGAGCTAGGGCTAAAAAGAGTATTTAAAGCCAGACAGACTTAACCAAAAGGCAAACCTATCGTAAACTTCATTACTCCTACCATGAACTTGGAAATAACTGACCATACAGAATTGATTGACTGGAATGTAGTCAAACTATCTACTCCACCTCTTCTTATGAGAATAATTACTAATGAAGAAATAGCTCCCTTCATTGAATCTGGCGATAAACAAGATTGGGATATTATAACTTCCCATATCACACGCAAGCAATGGAGCCGTTAAGCTTTGTGGCTATCGATCCAGAGATGGATTTATTAGGGCTAATTCAAATCATGGTCCATTATACCAGACCTTACCACTAAATCGAAGTACAAAGTAGTTTTCAAAAGTTAAAATTTAAAAGAAGGACAAAAAATTTAAATATTGTAGAAGCAGTAACCCTCATTGGTTGGATGGATGGAGGGTGTGGGTAGAACTCAAAGTGCAGCCACCTCCCCGCGGTGAGCTCTGGGTTGTTTAAATATTATTAAATCATTTATAAAAAAGGAAGAGCTGCATAATAAAACATGTATTTTAGACTAAAATATTACCTTAAGTTATTATGACACAACTCTGAAAAACCGGCTAAATTGCAAAATTATACATTTTTAATGATCTTGTGCGATCGGTAATAACAGTTAAATGCCATAAATATGCATATATAAATAAAAACCTATGCTATTTGTAATCATTTTTTGCTACAGCGTTAAAAGATATTACTTTAATTTATTTTTTTTACAACGAAAAAAAAAAACTATTTTTTTCAATTTTGTCATTTTTTCAGGTGCTTTGCGGGATCGGAAGATGACGTCCGACTTTAATAATTCTTTTTTTGTTTTTCTTGTACTAACGTATCGCAACTTTTCCGCACTATTACGACACGAAATTTGGAACTTGAGTTTTTTCGCACCACCCTAGTGTTGATATATCCGTATAAAACTGCCCTAAAACGATATTGGTGGATGTCACGCATTAGAGGTGCTTCATAGTTTTCGTGATCCAATCTAAGAGGTTCCTCTCGCTGCACCTCTTCTGCGGCTCCACAAAATCCCTTCCAGTCAGCAATATTCCACTTAGATAGTATAGAAATAGTGAGTTGCTTTGGCCAGTGATACATTATTTTCAAATATTTTAGACTTGAAAATGGCTTGTGATGTAGGGGAGTAGAAACATTTCTAATTTTTCTATGGGAAAATGCTTGAGATAAAATCAATTTCCGTGTCTTGCAAATGAAATAACAGACTCACCAAATATGGTGACGAATTCTCCCTCCACCAGCTGGTCATCAAATCCGAGCCAAGCCCAGCTACCTGGGTCATCATCGGCCTTAAAGAGAGCTGCCATCACCTCAGACTCTGCATCAGAATTGATAATGGCTAGATGACTACCTTCAGCTGCACACATTCCTAAAGCTTCATCAAACGTTACTCTTGTATTATTAAACTTGTAATATCCAACTCC